>NC_045163.1:12127633-12135133 GCF_900700415.2 Clupea harengus | reverse complement strand
GGTGCACAAGGTTTCATAACTAGCCCTCTCTCTTGCCCTCTATATACTCCCCCATCTCTCTCTCTCTCTCTAACTCTGTTCCATCTCTTTATACTCCTCCATCTCTCTCTCTCTCTCTCTCTCTCTCTCTCTCTCTCTAACTCTGTTCCATCTCTTTATACTCCTCCATCTATCTCTCTCCCTCTCTTCCTCTCTTCCATCTCCATCTCTTTCTCTGACTTCCTCTCTCTCATCTCTCCATCTATCTCCCTTGTCTTCCATCTCTTGCTCTTTCTGCCTCTCGGTCCTCTGGGCAAATAACCTTACACTCCATTTGCCATGAGAGGGATCAGGGGGAAATGCCACGAGAGAGAGAGGGAGCGCCACGCTGAACTCACATCTCTCATAATACCACAGGGAAGGAGATGGAGAGAGAGGGAGTACAGAGAGAGAAGGGAGAGAAGAGAGAAGAGAGAGAGATGATACAAAAAGAGAGAGCCCAGCGGCTACCATTCCCTCACATATCAACATTCAGACAGAAACAGAAGCCATCCAGCTAGAGAAATTTAATTGTAAGAAACCAACAGGGGAGAGAGACAGGGGGTGAGATGGAGTGAGAGAAAGATAGGGAGAGGGAGAGGAAGGTAGAAAGAGGGGGGGAGAAAGGGGGGAGAGAGACGGAGTGAGAGAAAGACAGGGAGAGAGAGAAGAAGGAAGAGAGAGAGAGATAGAGTGAGAGATGGAGTGAGAGAGGAGGGAGAGAGAGAGGGATGACAGAAGGATTGACAGATTGAAGAGCAAGGCTCTGCTGCTTCTCACTGTCAACAGAAGCGTGTCAACAGTGACCTCCATAACCAGTCATCAGTCAAACAGCTTCTCTTCCAAAGAGCTCCACACACACACACACACACACACACACACACACTCCACATTCACACATCCACACGGGCCAGATACAAACACAGACATTACACACACACACACACACAGATACACACACACACACACACACACACACACACACACACAGATACACACAAACAGACACACACACACACTACACACTCACACATCCACACATGCACAGATACACACACAGACACTACACACACTATACACACAGGCACAGATACACACACACACACACACACACACACACACACACACACACACACGTACATACATACATACATACATACATACTTACACACCCAAACCACACTCTACAAACCTACACCACACACACTCACACACAGATGCCCACACCAACGCAGACCAGCAATCAAAGTGTCATTTGGTCATTTTCACAAACTCATCCAAGCCGAAGGGGTTTGTGTGTTTGTGTGTGTTTTTTTGTGTTTGTTTGTTTGTTTGTTTTGTGAGCAAGATGCTCTCATAGAAAAAGAACTGGAGTAAGGGTAGAACAGATGAAGATTGTGTATAACTCTGTGTGAACATGTGTGTCCAAATGTGTGTGTGCTTAAAAGTTCAAAGGTCAGAGTTCATTACCTGTCGTTGTCGGCTCCTCTGAACCCGGGAAGGATGTGTCTGAAGCTGCTGTTCCTGTCCAGCTTGGGCTGACTCTTAGTGCGTTTAATGGAGCCTTTCAGCCGCCGACTCAGAAAACCCTACAAGACACACACACACACACACAAACAAGTTCACCTATACAGACACCTAATCGTACACGTGCACCTACACACAGGCCTGGCATGTCAATAAATGAACTAGAAAGAAGTGAAAGAGCGAGAGGGAGAGTGCTGGGAAGAAGAAGAAAGAGGGGGAGAGAGAGAGGGAGAGAGAAAATAAAAATAAAGGACATGTTTCATTTTTCATATTTAGGTTTTGAAGAAGAGTCATGATTCATGGAGATGCTCTCAAAAGCCGAAAGCCATTATTTCGATTTTAGGTATATTAACTCAAAAACATGTATTCATTCTTTGGTCAATTCAGTCATTCATTCATTCATTCATTCAGTCATTTATACATTCATACATTTCTCTCCCCATTCATACATCCATTCACTAAGTCAACCAGCATTCAGTCCATCATATATTCAATGTATTCACCACTTCTCTACTTCTCACTTTTTCACTGTAGATTCTCTTTCACACGCCTCTCCCCCTCCCTCACTCCTCTCCTCTCTTCTTCCTCTCCCTCCCTCCTCTTCTCTCCAGCTCACTCCTTTCCTCAAACTCTCTCTGAATCCTACCACCACATCTGGGGCTCAGTATATCTCACTCCCTAAGTACCTGTTACTATGGAGACCGAGAGCTGACATTCGGAGAAAGACATTGAGAGAGAGAGAAACAGAGAGAGAGAGAGAGAGAGAGAGAGAGAGAAAGCTTGAAGAGCATTCTATGCAATGCATAAAACCATTACTAAATTTCAACCACCCATTACAATCTGGTTAAAAGTAACTGGCACCATCATCCCACCAATCCTGCTGTATGGTGCAGAAATGTAAGGGTCCAGCATTACTACTGTCAAAAAAGTCATGGGACAAGACTGCTGTGGAAATGCTTCACACAGAGTAAAAACACATCCATTGAAATGCACCAAATAATGCAATACCGATAATGGGCTGAGCTGGGCCGTTTCCGCATGTCCCTTGCAGTTACCAAAAGATCAATCAAAGTCTGGATGCATTTAAAACCATCAGATCCCCATTCTTACCACCACAAGGCACTGCTTGTTAATTCCACAGAATCTGAGAAAGATAACCTTTCAAAATGAATCATCAATACGAGTCGTAGCGAGGATGAAGACCCAATAAAACTAAAATAAATCCACAAGATAATAAAGCTACCTATATTTCCTATAGTGGCTAGACGAAGTCCAGTCTAACAAAAAACTGAAAAGAAGCTAAAACATAGAAAGTCTGTTAATAGGTATTCTAAGTCAAACTGAAACAACCACACAGAATATGGCTAATAAAACACCGCTTGGGTGATCACAAACCCAGACAGAAACAGGACGTCACAAAAGGTCCTGGCAAGAGAGACACCAGCCCCTTTGTGCCCACTGTGACCTTTGAACCTTTGAGGGGCTGAAGACGAAGGCGAAGTCAACAGGAACCCGTACAGTGAGCGCTTAGGTAAGGGACTGCTGTGACACACACACAGACACTCTCACAAAAAACATAAACACACACATACCAGTTCACAAACCTACAAATACACTTATCTAGAGTCTTTGACAAGATAATGCTAACTAACAAACTGCAAAGAAGCATCACTTCTCTCAGTTAACACATCTGAATAATCAACATAATTACAACCCTACAGAGTGAAGACACACACACACACACACACACACACACACAAAGTATTTATTCAAGTGAGACTGCCAGGGAATTCTTTAGTGCCGCTCTATCTGTCATGAGGGGAATGCTAGGGAAATAAGTGATGCTTACCCAGACAAACACACACACACACACACGTGCACGCACACACGCACGCACGCGCATGCACACTCACACGCACACATCTGTACACTTAGAAATGTTGGATGAGCTCTCCAATAAAGACACACACACCTGCATGCTCAAATAAAAGGTCTATTTTCCTACACAGGCAAATCAGTCATTGTACATCATGTGCTGCTCACACACACACACACACACACACACACACACACACCTGTAAACACCTACATGGGCCGATCAGTGACTGTACATCATGTGCTGCTCTCACACACACACACACACACACACACACACACACACACACACACACACACCTGTAAACACCTACACAGGCTGATCAGTCATTGTACATCATGTGCTGTAAATGTTGTTTGGCCATTACTGTAATAATGTTTTCAGTTGCCTCTGGCTGATAATACAATCAATAATACAATCACAGCATTCATGCTGGCAGGGAACTAATCTTTCCCTGCCTCAGGGATACAATATGGCTACAACAATCTCTCTCTCTCACACACACACACACACACACACACACACACACACACATCCCCAGATGGGTAATGTCATCCAATAAGCATGATTATGTGGTATGTGCGTGTGTGTGTATGCGTGTGCATAGGTCTGTATGTGTGTGTGTGTGTGTGTGTGGGTGTGTGTGTGTGTGTGTGTGTGTATATGTGTGCATATGCATGTCCGTATGTGTGCATGTGTGTGTGTCTTACGGATTGACAGAGATGCCAGACACATGTTGTTAGCTTGTGACGGTTTGGAAGATGTTTACCTCTCATTCAACTGCTTGTCCTGCTAATCTAATTTCCCAATGGGATTTACAAGCAAATTAAATTAATCAATCAAACACATACAAAAAAACCTCTCTCTATCTGTCATATAAACACACACACACACACACACACACACACACACACACACACACACACACACACACACACACACACACACACACACACACACACACAGAGAGTGAGAGAGAGCATATGCAGTACTGGTCCTCTATTTGTCTAACAGAGTAAAGAAAGAAAATTGTTTAAGAATCCAATTATCCTGCAACTATCTTTGAGTTAATGGGAAGAGACACCCAGCCTCAACCCTGCATCAATGTAATACTATCCAATAAGTGTGTGCGTTTGTGTGTGTGTGTGTGCGTGCGTGTGTGCGTGTTAGTGTGTGTGTTTCTGCATTCATCTTTTTATGTATGTGTAACTGTATGAGGGGACTTCCACTACCACTAGGTACCTAGGGTTGTGTGTGTGTGTGTGTGTGTGTGTGTGTGTGTGTGTGTGTGTGTGTGTGTGTGTGTGTGTAACCACTAGGTACAATGGTTTTTGTCACTGACAAGAGCCCACAGTCCTCTAGGCTTCCAGCTCAATACATAAATCAATGCACTACACAAACACAGCTGTGTGTGTGTGTGTGTGTGTGTGTGTGTGTGTGTGTGTGTGTGTGTGTGTGTGTGTGTGCATGTATGCGTGTGTTTGTAATTAACCAACTTTACAAAGAGTGTTGCTAACTTGGCCTGAGAAGAAGCAGAAGTGATGGAGAAACAGAGAGAGAAAGAGAGAGACAGAGATAGAGAGAGAGAGAGAGAGAGAAAGGGGAAGATGGTGGCAAGAATGCAGCATGCTTACATAAGAAAGATGCAACAATAGTTTAATTCTTTGAAACTTGCTGACCCCTCCCTCTCTCCATCCCTCCATCTGTCCTCAAACGTTTCTCTCTTTCTTTCTCTCTCTCTCTCCTCCCTCTGAGCCTGTGCTATGGCAGACAGAGGCTATAGGCATTTATTCATCAGTCATTTAATTCAGTTAGGGAGGCATTACTGTATTCCAGTGATGAGACAGGTTTTGGTGTGAAATACACACACACACACACACACACACACGTTTTTTCCTATAGAGAGCTGACAATACAGCGGCATGAGGAGAAAACTTTTACACGCTCAATACTTCAGTTTCACAGTAATCTGTAATCACAGCACAAATCACATCACAGAAAATAGCAATGTCAACCACATACAAACAGATGCTATTCAAGGCCTTTAGAAAAGCCCAGTCAATAAAGATACACACATACAAACACACACACACACACACACACACACACACACACACACACACACACACACACACACAAATACAATCACAAATAGACACACACACACAGTGACAGTGCCTCTAGGACTGAAGCTCTCTGGTACAGAACCTCAGAACTAAGCAAGCAGTTCTGCTGGGATTGGACCAACCACCCCACCCAGCTCCCTCCAGCTGCTGGGATTGGACCCCCCCACCCCACCCATCTCACTTCAGCTGCTGGGATTGGATCCCACCCACCCCTCCAGCTGCTGTTTCCCCCTCTGACCGTTACCATAGAGCCCAACACGCTCCAATGGGACAGGGTGGAGACATGACAGTTGCCATTAAATATGATCATAAATACAGATGGCAGTAATCTAATGATGATTTTGGTTATTTGTTAATTAATGCCTTTCACAATGAACTTTCACTTTGCATTAAGCTGTTGAGATTACTAATATATCTTTCTGTATTGTCGCAATAATATTTCCACATTTTTGGCTGAAACATCAGCAGAACACATTATACAGACATTTCACTGTACACAGAGCTCTATGGTGCAGTACCAGTAATGACCACCAGAGGGCAGTATGGCGATAATTAACATGATCACCAGGTCCGATTGACTTGCAGTAGTCAAGAGAAGACCAAACCCACCACCACTCAGAGCAACTTTAATACCAGCCAGTCACTTGAAGCTAACACCCAGCAGCTAAAAGATCAGTAAGCCGACTTCAAGACCCCTAGAAAGCCACTTCCAGTTTAATATCCTCCTCTTCTTTTGAAGTCTAAAACCTCTCCATCACCCTTTCCGAGAGACCTTTCCCAAGTTCAAACCACAGAGGAACATTTCATATAGTCGGCCACCAGTGAGCGAATATCAAAAGAATTCCCACCAATACTGTGCCACTGTTTTTTTTTTTATCTAGCCGAGGAAGTTCATTAAGTGTGCACCAACCCTCTCTCTCTGGGAGGTCTGGCGTGTAGTGTGGTAAGGCAGTGAGGGTTTATAATGTTAGCACATGTTAACCGTGGCGCTATTATCTTTACAACGGCCATAATGGCTGCCGGGGGAGAGATGTAGGAAATAATGATTGGATCATGTAATGAGGAAGGCGGAACAACAGACAGACAGAGAGATAGTTGGGAGAGAGAGAGAGAGTGAGGGAGAGAGAGAGAGAGAGAGAGGAGTACATTAAGTGAAGGCACAGGAAGAGACAGACATAGAAAGCGACAGGGAGACAGAGAGAGACAGATAAGCCCAAAACAGATGGAGAGAGGGAAAAGAACGAGTGAGAGACGGATGTAAAAGACAGAGGGAGAGGGAAAAGAACGAGTGAGAGACGGATGTAAAAGACAGAGGGAGAGGGAAAAGAACGAGAGAAAGAAACTGAACAATGACAAGAGTGAGCAGCTTTTTTCCCCATCACACGCACAGCTCCACAATTTCTCACCCAGATCTAAAAACCTCACGCTTCAAAAGTACTCCAGCCCACTTAGTGCTTCTTGACAGAGCCCCACTCCGAGGAGGCATGGCATGTGGGATACACCTCAAGGCTCACAGCCATCAGCTCAGAACAGAGACGCTTTATTAGAGGGCTCAGTGCTGTCCCGCCACTAATCACTTTGATTGACGGATCAGAAGTGAAGGGCTGACAAAGACACTGATGAGAACAGACAGGGACAACGCCTCGGATGTTTACAGGCGACACGTCAGCCGCAGCAGGCAATTTGCATCTCCTATTAATGGGATTTGCCGTGCTAATTGGCAGAGCAGGAAGGCAGCCGTCCGGATTGGCGTGGTACTGGCGGTCTGATGCCCAAATGTTGAGCGAATTAAAGCTGTCTGGCAGAAAACGAGTCAATCCTTATCCACTCCCACATGGTAGAGGGCCCACTAGAGCCAACAGAGATAGATATGATCAGAACTAGCCTCACACACAGCCACACACACAGCCTCACGCACAGCCTCAGTCTCACGCACAGCCTCACGCACAGCCT
>NC_045163.1:12102633-12107633 GCF_900700415.2 Clupea harengus | reverse complement strand
TGGTTGTAGTCAGGCAGGTGCCCTCTATACTCAGGAGCCCATTTACAATCTACTGTAGTGTAAGAGGTGCTTAGTGGTCTACAGAGTGTACAGAAATGAAGAACACACACACACACACACCACACACACACACACACACACACACACACACACACACACACACACACAGTCACACTGTATACCATATACATAACAGACACACAAACATACATTGACAATCCCACCCCGACCACCCAGGCGAAGTCTAACACGGACAGCAGCCACTCCACCCACTACACAGATGTCCTTCTGGGATCATTCTGAACCGCAGAGGAACTACTTCAGGAAGAAAAAGCAAAAAGAGATTGAAAAAGCAAAAGTACAACAAAAGTTTCTTTCACTCTACTTGTGTGACTCGTAAAGAGGCTCTGAGCTCTTCCACTGAGAGATGATCCAGTCCTGATCCCAGGTCAGCTCTGATCCAGTTCAGGTTTTAAAGGAGCTCTGGTGGGAATCAGATTCCTTATTCTAGGCCTGGCAGTGATTAGCCAATCAGGAGTGAGTTACAGAGGTGTGGGTCAAGCAGCTGGATGCTACTGCACAGAACAGATGGACACAAAGAGCCACTAAATAACACACACACACACACACACACACACACACACACACACGCGCATGCACGCACATACACACACGCACACACACACACACACACACTCTAATATCCAAACTTCTCACACACAATAGAGAATCAACAGGGCCCCAGGGTGAGAAGATCCATGTCACAGAACACAAAGAGACATACGCCTCCCAACCTGTTGCACATACAGTCCGCCTGTGAATGTGTGCGTGTGTGTGCGTGTGCGTGTGCGAGTGTGCGTGAGCATGTTCGTGTCGAGTGTGTGTCTTTGTGCTGTTGTTGTATAGGTGTGTTAACAGGTTGGTGTTTGTTGGAGCCTGTGTATGTTATTTAATTACTGTCAATACAATTCAATACTTTATAACTTTCATAACTATAATCATTAATGTATGACCCGTGACATATACAAATCTTCCCATAAGTAAAAGCCATACCTGAAAATGATACTCAGTTCATAAAACCTAGCCTAAAGCCATGTAGTAATTTGGTAACTTCTCTTCTCTTCTCTTCTCTTCTCCTCTTCTCTTCTCCTATCTTCTCATCTCTTCTCTTCTCTTATTTTCTCTTCTCTTCTCTTCTTTTCTCTTCTCTACTATTATCTTCTCCTCTCTTTTCATCTCTTCAAGTTCTTGAGCTTTACTAGTATGACATTTTTCTCGCATTGCCTAGGCAAAACGTTTACATGAAGTGTTTGAATACAGAGTACAAAAAACAAATACGGCAAAATAAACATGTGTATTTTTCACCTTTTCATCCTTTCACTCTCTCACATTCTGTCATTCTCTCCCTCCTTTTCCTTTTTTTCTCTCTATGTTTCTCATATGTTATAGTTTGTATTCCCTAGGTAACCATGAAGGAGCAGATCCAGTATAACCATAAACAGAAGCTACACTCATTTTTATGAGTACGTGTGTGTGTGTGTAGGTGTTTGGGTATGTGTGTTTATTGAATATCCACTCATCCCAGAGGACTCATTTGTGCTTCCTGCGGGGGGTAGGAGATTCAGTGGGCTTTACAAAACACACACACACACACACACACTTTAAGAACAGGCCTTTGTAAGGTAGGGCAGTAATGTTGCCAACACAAGCAGAGAAGCTGCCAATAAAACTGCAAAGAAACAGCAAATCACAGAAAAGAGTAGTACACACACACACACACACACACACACACACACACACACACTAGAGTGTGGATCGGGCTGAATTTTTCTCTCAGAGCCTGGCTCACGTCCGACACAGTAGTGCCCGAGCCCGGCCCGAGCCCGACAGCAATTCAAATATTTTGTCCGAACCCGACCCGAGCCCGACGGAGTCAATGGGCGGAATTCCCCGTCCGCTTACTATCATATTTCATTCCAACTTTACACTTCTCACATTGGACATATCCAACAGCCTCATTAGTATCTGCATTGACTTCTAAGCAGAAATATCTCCATACAGTAGATTTCCCTTCGTTTTGTATTGTTTTAAACTCTCCAGATGACAGTTTCTTTTTACAGTTACTTCTTCCATGATGCCGGTCTGCCGCCTGTAATCGGGTTGTCACAGCTAGGACATAAACAAATTCCCACACACAGGAAGAAGGCTGATTATCCTAAATGTGATTTATTTTATTCTCAAAAACAAACTTCTGCATCATGTGAAGCAGACACGTTGACTTACCTACTTATTAAGATATTTAAAATATGGAATGTTCAATGCCTTATCGCGCTGATGTGTCTGAGCCCCGACCCGAGCCCGAGTATAATTTCTAAATATTTGGCCGAACCCGGCCCGGCCCGTCGGAAGACAGAGGACACACTCTTAGCCTTGCCCTCACCGGAGCAGGTAAACACCCACACAGACCTCAACAGGACAACACAAACATGTGGAGGGACTGAAACAGACCAAGATAGTACAGGGGAGTACAAAGGCTCTGGCAAACGGATAGGTTAAGGTCATAACAAGTCTGCGGTCAATCAGATACGAGCTTCTGATAAATGGAAAAGATAACTAGAAACCCGCTTGACAGAAAGACCAACCATGTGACCACGTGACACAACAGGACATTATGTCAGTAGCTGACTTATCCTACCACAAGGGAATATAGGGCTACCAGTTTTGTGTGTTTGTGTGTGTGTGTGTGTGTGTGTGTGTGTGTGTGTGTGTGTGTGTGTGTGTGTGTGTGTGTGTGTGTGTGTGTGTGAATAAATGAGAGCATGGTATCTGCACACATGATAACTTGTCTGTGTCAGGAGTCGAGTCTAGTGACAGCAGGAAGAGGGTTGTTTGGGCTCAGGGTCAGGGGTCAAACACACTGAAATGAGGTCATTTCCTGTTCCCAAGGCCTTCCTGGGACCCACGGAGCACTCAGGGGATTAACACTGTTCTATATATATATGCGTGTGTGTGTGTGTGTGTGTGTGTGTGTGTGTGTGTCTGTGTGTATGTGTGTGTGTGTGTGTATGTGTGTGTGTCTATCTGTCTGTGTGTGTGTGTGTGTGTGTGTGTGTCTGTGCGTGTGTGTGTGTGTGTGTGTCTGTGCATAACAGAAAGAGATGGAAGAGAGAGAGAGAGGGAGAAAGAGAGAGGGAGAGAGAGTGCATGACTGAGAGATAAGGAATGTCATAAAGGTACATATTTGTCTTACCTGAGGGCAGTAGAATCAGTCAGGAGTGAGGTATGCAGTCACATTCCCCACAGAGGTCACATGCAAGAGGAGGAGGAGAAAAAAACAGTTAGACAGTGTAACACACACACACACACACACACACACACACACACACACACACACACACACACTTTCCAAAAACAATGTGATGATAAAAACAGTGATTTCACCGAGGTTACACCAGTCCGTGGAGTGCTGTGATGGCACATACCCCTCCCTCCCTCCCTCTCTCTGTCTTTCTCAATTTCTCACTCTGTCAACAGCCAACACCAGCACCACAGTTTCCCAAAACTTTACCCATGACTGGCAACAGAAACTCTAAGCTGATGCTGATGGTACAGTGGTTAGCATAGCCACCTTCTAAGTGATTCCAACCAGGGGTTTGTTTCCCGGCCTGCATATCGTCTATGTGCGTCGCTTTCGATAAAAGCGTCTGCTGATCACTGGACCTTGACCTTAATAAGGCTCTTGGAGCCCTGGTCAAACCCTGACGGTGCTTGGGCCTTCCCTCTAAGGGCCTATCACTACGGATGAGTGAGTTTGTTTGAACTGTTCCTTTTTGACATCTGACATGGTAAGGATTGTTAATGACACACACACACACATATATACACACAGTATGCACACAGCGAAGCTAATTTTCTAACATTTGACAGGTTTGTGGGATGAAGGTCCTAGAGTCTGGACTCCAGCATGTCTACTGGTTGTCACTTATTATTGTTCCCCAGTGTCACTTCTCTAGCAAACTAGCCGCACAAGACTAGCTTTTAACTTGGCAGCAATGACTGTAACAACCGAACTATGTATCAACATTCCTACACACAAGTGAAAGGATCCCTGCGAGAGAGAGAAACTGTGTGCATGTGTGTGTGTACGTGTCTATGTCCATTTGGGCCTGTCTCAGTATTCTGCACCCTGCAGAATATCATTTGTCTTAGCACAAACGCGTATGCACACACCCACACCACACACACACACACACACACACATGCAATTACACGTGAGCGTGCACATACACACAGAGACACACACATAGTACAACCAACATCCAGACCCACAGACTTATACACGCCCCCCCCCCCCCCCCCACACACACACACACACACACAAACGCACAAACACTTGTCTCTGTTCTATAGATACCCAACAGGTATCATCTACATGCAAAACACACACTGTTATCTTCCCCTTGACTCCAAGACGCCTAACAGCAAGCAAGAGAATAGCCAAAAAGCTAGCAGACACACCCCCCCCCCCCCCCCCCCCCCCAGACACACAAACACTTGTCTCTGTTCTATAGATACACAACAGGTATCATCTACATTAGTCGAACACCTTAGCAAAACACACACTGTTATCTTCCCCTAGTCTCCTAGACGCCCAACAGCAAACAAGAGAATAGCCAAAAAGCTAGCAGACACTTCACACACCCACCCACTCATCACCATGTCTCTCTGTGTGTGTCTATTTGTGATTGTATTTGTGAGTGTGTGTGTTTGTATGTGTGTATCTTTTATTGACTTGACTTTTCTAAAGGCCTTGAATAGCATCTGATTGTATGTGGTTGACATTGCTATTTGACTGTAAACAGTGCAGATTTGTGCTGTGATTACAGACGAACTATTGAGCGTGTAGGTTTTCTCCTCATGCTGCTGTATTGTCAGCTCTCTATAGGAATAACCATACAAATAGTGTGCCAGTGTGTGTGTGTGTGTGTGTGTGTGTGTAA
>NC_045163.1:12082633-12095133 GCF_900700415.2 Clupea harengus | reverse complement strand
TATAAACATCACAGTGTGTGTACTGTGTGTGTACAGCGTGTGTACTGTGTGTGTGTACAGCGTGTGTACTGTGTGTGTGTGTGTGTACTGTGTGTGTGTACTGTGTGTGTACTGTGTGTGTGTACTGTGTGTGTACTGTGTGTGTTTACTGTGTGTGTGTGTACTGTGTGTGTCTACTGCATGTGTACTCTGACTAGAAAGAAATAGAGTCATCTACACTTCTTCATCAGCTGTCCAAAATACACAGAAATGTAATCCAAGTTCTACCCACAATCCACAATTCTATGAAACTGAAGAGCAGATATATATATAAGAAGATATTGATATTATTGATAGTGTGTGTGTGTGTGTGTGTGTGTGTGTGTGTGTGTATGTGTGTGTGTAAATGTATGCTTATGTGTAGACGTAGACAGAGACCTCCATGGCTGTACAGAAATGAAACATTTTATCTCATGCAGTGAACTTATGGAGTAACAATATATGTTTTGATGTATCTTCTTTTTTTATCATTTCTCATGCCAATAAAGCACACTTGAATACAATTTAATTGAGCGAGGGAGGGGGAGAGAGAGGGAGAGGGGGAGGGGGTAGAGAGAGGGGGCGAGGGACGGAGAGAGAGGGAGAAGGTGGAGAGGAGAAGAAAAAGGAAAAGGTAGAGACTGAATTTTTAGGTTACATACTAAAAAGAATGGAAAGGACAAAAGGATATAGTGTGTGTGTGTGTGTGTGTGTGTGTGTGTGTGTGTGTGTGTGTGTGTGTGTGTTTTATACACAAAGGCGGAGAATCAGGCGGAACCAGGCTCTAAATCCTCTCAGAGTCGGTAACGGCTGACCCAGATTCCCTCCACTGAGAATGACAACCGCTCACCACTCCCCAAAACACACACACACACACACACACACACACACACACACACACACACACACACACACACACACACACACACCTCAGACCGACAAACATTTACACAGGACCCAAGACTTACACACATACACAGACACACACTAAGAGAGAGAGAGAGAGAGACCAATCAACTTACCAAAGAACTTTGAAACGACTAACTATAAAACAGTATAACACTGCAAAGACACAGAGCACCACAGAAAACACACACAGACACACTCACACAGACACACTCACACACACTCACACACACACACACACACACGTTCAGACAATGCTATATTGTCCTGTAAAATGTGAGTTGTATACGAGAGAGAATCAACAGGTGAGATTAACAGGGAGAAACAGAAAGGTTGAAATGGCAAACTAAAAAGAGAGACAGAAAAAGAGATAGAGAGGAAGACAGAGAGAAAGAGGGAGGGAGAGGAGAGGGAGAGTGGGAGAGAGGGAGAGAGAGAGTGAGACAGACAGAGAGAGGGAGAGGGAGAGAGAGAAAGAGAGAGGGAGGGGGAGGGAGGGAGAGAGTGAGGGAGACAGAGAGAGGGAGAGGGAGAGAGAGAAAGAGAGAGGGAGAGGGAGAGCAGAGGAAGTTCTCGTTATAGGTGGAAGGCAACATGCAATTACAGTTCCTTTCATTAAGTTACTGTCGTCACATTTGAGTTCCTGTCCTCTAAACTCCGGCTGTTTATTTTTATCTCACTTTCATACGTGGAGAAATGCTCAGCCACTGTGCGCTTTATAAATACCACACTGGCATAAACACACACACACAAGTTTCATCAGGAATCAATTTTCTGAATACTCCAACAAATGTAAGCAGTTCAACAATCCATTATATTATGGGTTTTACAGTTCAAGGGTAGAGGAAACATTGTCTCTGAGCAGCACTGCTCTAACTCTAACTCTATTGAGCCATACTGCTCTAACTCTAACTCTATTGAGCCATACTGCTCTAACTCTAACTCTATTGAGCAGTGCTTTGCCAAGTGTTCGGCCTTTGTCTTATGTAGGCCTCCAGTGCAAAGTCCCCATACTGCCAGCCTGTGGACATGACCTAAGGTGCCAAAATCTAGGACAATCAGCTGGCATTTGTATCCTTAGTTCTCAATGGCAGTAATCAGAGACTGGTATTTTAGTGATTTTGTACAGTATCGTTCTTCCAAAAACGCAATATTTTAACTATTTAGTCATTCTGCAAAATAGGGACAATGGGCCTCATTCTCGAACATTTTCTGAAGTTTCTTCTGAAATGTTTCTTACGGGCTTCGGAAAAACAACGTAAGAAAAACACATCCGACAAATTCATGAAGGCTTGAAAATGTGTTCCTACACAGCAGAAGTGTTCTGAGCTGTGCTCCACCGGAAGAGTTTTCTTAAATTGAAAGCGCGTTCTCGTGCTCCAGAATTTGCATACATACACGCCCTGCCAGCTCCTTATAAGGGCACGCAACCGTAGTTACGTGTGCAGTCGGAATCGACCGAATCTACACGAAAGCAACTCGTAAACGAGTCATGTCAAAGCGGAAAGCGAGCACCGTCGAGTAAACGCAGATCTAACTTCAACTATATATGTCTATGACTTGAACGGTGCAGAGGTGGACCGTTGCAGGATGTAGATGTGTCCATTCTATTCCACTATAGCTATATCCAACGTGATTGAGTTTAGTGCTTATTCATTTATTGACTTACATTTGCAGTGTTCGTGTACATTCACATTTACATTTAGCAGACACTTTTGTCCAAAGCGACGTACAAGGGATAGAACAGTCAAGCTACGAGCAATAGAGACCTAGTGTAACAATAAAGACTACCTTACATAAGAAATAGAAAAAGGAAATAGGAAATAAAAACGAAGTGCAGTAATGTAACTGCTATAAGTGCAAGTTAAGCACTAGTCGAAGTGCCAGTTAGGAAGGGAGGTGCTCTATGAAGAGTTGGGTCTTCAAAAGCTTCTTAAAGGTAGAGAGGGACGCGCCTGCTCTGGTAGTCATAGGCAGTTCGTTCCACCAACGTGGAACTACTTGAAAATTCTGGATTGCCGTACTTGCACAGACGGCAGTGCCAAACGACGCTCACTAGACGAGCGCAGCATTCTGGTGTAGTCCTTTTATTTATTTTATGACATCACGGTGCCTTGTAGAATCATGCCTATAGGCCTACATGTGAAACGTAATTGTTATAATACAAATATTCTCGTAATTATTATAATTATAATTACTTTAATCCGAGGATCTGTAGAGTTGATGTGAACGCAATCACCAACGATTTCTCACAAATTCATTAACACGGAGAGTTTTCTTAAATGCGATTCCTTCCTTTTAAGGAATCGCATTTGAGAAAAGTCTGGCCGAGTTACGACTGCTATTTCAAGTTCGGAAAGTCTTCTGAAGTTCAGAGCAAATCCCAGATGAGAAAACTTTCATGAATGCCAAATGTTTTCCTAAATCCAATTCAGAAGAAATTCCTTCTTAAATTCTTCTTAACTGCGTTCGAGAATGAGGCCCAATGTCCGGTGTGTTTACAATTTCAGAGACGATGTCCATTCAGAACGAACAGTAGTATGCCTACAAATCTGCTCATCCTCTGTGCTTGGGATATGTGCAGCTATCAGGTCTGCAAGTTTGTCATGTCTAGTAATATGCAGCCCTTTAAGAGAGCTACAACATGGGCTACTGACTCCAGATGTTGAGGAGGGTCATGCAGCATACAGAGGGGTGAATGGTTGGAGGGACACCACACTCCTATTTTGTATGTAGTTGAGAGAACCTGCAGGCGAGCTTTCACACAGACACAGACACACACACAGTGAAAGAGAGAAAAACATACAGAGGAAAGAAGAAAGACTGCTGAAAGTGTCTGAATCAGCTGCTCAATCAGTAAGACATATATCTTTCAAAAACCCCTTTTAAATGTCATAACATCATCATCATCACCATCGTCATCATGACCATCATTATCATCATCTCCATCGTCATAATCACCATCATCACCATCGTCATCACCATCGCCATCACCACCATCGCCATCACCATCATCTATGTTGTAGATCTGATCTTACAACCCGACCACTGTCGGCCCACTGGGGGCAGAGCTGGCGGTCCACTTGTGTTTTGCTCATCGGTTTTCAGGCGGTCCACTGGTGAGTTATAGACAAACAGCCCACCATTTTGCCACTTGCTTTAAAAACTTTTTCTTTAGTCATTTATACTTCTTCAGTGATTTTCACTAACTTTAACAAATGTATAGATGTTACCAGTGCGTAACTTAAGTCTTGAATTTACCAACTTGAACTTCTTCTGTTTAGTGGCTGATACTTTAAATAGACTATGCCAAGGATATGATTCAGAAATCCCAGGAATTGCTAACATACTATGCTTTTTTTTATATCCACTCCCTGTTACACTTAGGATAATGGTGGTCCGAGAGCGGGCCAGAAGTGGCACATCATCAGTGGGGTGCCAACCAAAAGCCACTGGTGGATTCATATTATGAGTATTCATATCATATCAGAATGGCAGCTATTGATACAGGGGATTCTGGATAATATCTGACCAAAACAGAGTATGGTCAGCTGTGATAATTGATCAGAATGGCAGGTGTGGGCACAGGTGATTGGATCAGGTTAAATGTGAGTATTATCAGTGTCAGTTGTTATCTTGGTTATGTCACTCAATGCTTCCGTAAGGTAAATATCTCCACCACAGGCTGCCAATTAGAGCATCTCATTATACACAACACAGGGAGCTGATAAGAATCTGGACACGTATGCTTATCATGCACACACACACACACCCACACACACACACACACACACACACACACACACACACACACGCAGGCAGGCAGTCTCTTCCAAACTGAGTTTTATCAGATCAACAGGACCTCAGCAGTAGTGGGAAGAGATGATTATCACACACAGACACACACACGCACGCGCACACGCACACACACACACACACACACGACACACTAACATGAAGCCAGGGGGAGCTGGGATCACACTGCCTAGAGGCTGAGCGGTCTGCCCTGGAAAAACCACTGAGGTTTGTTGCAGCTCCCTAGAACTCCGATTCAGAATGGGCTTTATTTGGATGGTAAATAATGAGTCTGCTAGCTCAGGCACACAGTACTGCGAATATATCATCTTTCAATTCAGTCATGACAGTATGTTTACATACCTAGCTGCTTATCAGATAATTTCCCAAACTTTAAAGGAGTTTATAGTCAATCTTTTTCTTTTCAACCACGCAAATGAAAATATCTGGCTGTTATCAGAGATTTTCCAGTATGTGACATACCCTGGCAATGGGACAGACTGCTTATTTCCCAGGGTGAGCAGGACATGGAGCATCCAAACCATCAGAGAGGATTTATGCAGACCAGATGTCTTATCACCTTAAAATATCAGCTGTAACGCATGTCTTATCACCTTATAATATCAGCTGTAACGCATGTCTTATCACCTTATAATATCAGCTGTAACGCATGTCTTATCACCTTATAATATCAGCTGTAACGCATGTCTTATCACCTTATAATTTCTTATGGGTGATAGTGGAGACTTGCTGTTAGCGGACTCTACCACTGTTGAACAATCAAACTCTTTTGCGGAAATGCATCTATATTTACATCTGCATATTGTCAAAGCACTCCAAGAAATGCAAGCATGCACATTCCTTCATCTGTGCGCCAAACCCTTTCAGAAGGCCTTGATTAGATAACTGGTGTCTACGCAAGCATGAGTTGAATTCTCGACATTATTATGGTCACAAGGGGCTCCACAGATGAAGGATGTAACGTTAGCTGACTGCCATGGTAGTGCCACTTTTCATTTGGGTTGGGAAAGATGATGAAGTGTGTGTCCTTGTCTTTCTTGCAGGCTTCTGTGTCAAGTCCACAGCCAAGGTAAAAGTAGGACACAAAGTCTCAAAAGGAAGGAACTTTGGAGATGAACTTGGGTAACTGAGTTAAAAGAGCAGAACTCAGAACTCAGAGGACGGAGAACAGAGGAGGGAGCTCAGAGAATAGAACTCATAGAACAGAACACAGAGGACAAAGAGAACTCAAAGAACAACAATGCCCTAAATCAGGTGACGTTCCCTAACTCATACTGATGAATAAATACATCAACGTTACAGAATGGAACACTTCAGAATGAAACCGTGTGAAACACAAACACAAACACACACACACACACACACACACACACACACACACACACACACACACACACACACACACACACACAAAAGAGCATGTCCATTTTCCATCCTCTGACATCACACGCCACCTCACATGATCATATGACCTTCCACTCAGACTCCTATTTATGCAGTGGACACACAGTGAGGATGCCGTTAATTAGTCATCAGTCTCCGATCACACTGTTGTACTCATGAATCAGTCTGTGTGTGTGTGAGTGTGTGAGTGTGTGTGTGTGTGTCTCGTGATAGTGGGCAGTGGACCACTGTGACCACCATGTCACCACAGATCCATGAGTACATTGTTTGGGGTCGGCATGGAAGCGCTGACTCAAAGCCTGAGGCTGAAGATAGGCAACACACATGTACACACACACAGATGTACAGACTCACACACATACTACAAACACACATGTACACATTCACACAAAAAACACTGTTTTTATTCCACAAGAGGTAGAGGACTAGATGAAGACGATGAGGATGAGTGAAAGAGAAAGAGTGGAATGGACATGTATAAAAGAACACACACACACACACACACACACTCACACACACACACACACACAGAGTCAGAGAAACACACATATACCCAAACACACACATGACCTCCCAGCCTCTGACAGTCACACACTCACACCCTTTCTTCCTCACAGGCCCAAGCTTTCTCACAGATCTACATCCTGTACACGGTCTCAGATGCACAAACACACACACACACACACACACACACACACACACACGCATCTTTTTCTCTGTAGGTGGTCCCCTCTCTTTTTGTGTCACACTGCGCATGTTGGTATCAGCTCACTCTGGCTACCCTACATCCCTAAACACTCCTCACTACTCACACACACACACACACACACACACACACACACACACACACACACACACACACACATATACATATACACACAGACAGACACAGACACACACGCCTACACACACACACACACACACCGTGTAAGTGCAATGTTAGTGTGTGAGTCAGTAGGTTTCTCAAGGTTACCTTCCATTCTTTCTAAAGATGCCACTCCCTCTAGGAGGTGTGTGTGTAAATTACGACAACTAAATGTGTGTTTGGCAGATTACGACATATGACGTGGACACACACACACACTGACATGTCCACACACAGAAACACACAGACAGATGTGTGCACACACATACGCACAATTAAAGTATACTATCAAAGACACACACACACACACACTCTCAGACACACACAACTGCAAGTGCTTGTGGCAAAACAGGAAGGGTAGAGAATGAGATATGGTCCCAGAAGCACCCCCACCTCAGTCTTACTTCCCAAGCTCACCCTCCCGTTTCCCTCCCACTGCCCACACACACACACACACACACACACACAGACACACACACACTCATATTCAGATTCCTGATACATACTGCATTTGGCAAAAGACAGACCATATAGCCAACCGACATACATAGATCCATAATCTATTTCCTGAACACATTGTTGAGAGGGAGGGAGAGAAAATAGGAGACAGACAGACAGAGAGAGAGAGAGAGAGAGAGAGAGAGAGAGAGGTGCGGAGTGTTTTGTAGCTGCTAATGGGCCTCAGGAAGTGTGTGTTCCCATGGCGACCCTGTCATGGTTGCTGGAATGGGCCAGGTGTCTGCAAGGGTCAGAAGGTTGACATGACACACAGGAAAGAGCGAGAGCTCTGTGTGAATATGTGTGTGTGTCGGAGAGACAGAGTGTGTGTGACTCTGACTGTGTGTGTGTCTTTAAAAGTATACATAAGTGCATACATTGTGTGTGTGTGTGTGTGTGTGTGTATGTGTGTGTGTGTAGACTGGCCCAAATACCCAAGAACCCAACTCCCAGACACCTCACCAACACACCAATCTGTGTGTGTGAGATAGGGAGAGGAAGAGAGTTTTGACCAAAGAGGGATACACACACACACACACACACACACACCTACACACACCCAATCTTTAAAGAGGCATTGTGAGTGCATCTGCGTGACTTTTCCTGTTTTTCAGCGTTCTCCTTCTGTGGTGGCACGGGATCACTGAGTGTGTGTGTCTGTGTGTGTGTGTGTGAGAGAGAGTTTCCGAAAAATTCTGTGTGGTCTGGTGGGCATTCATTTTATGAGTCATAATCCCACGAATGGTACAGAATATGTGGAACACACTACTGTAGTGAATAGTGACCACACTACTGTAGTTAATAGTGACCACACTACTGTAGTGAATAGTGACCACACTACTGTAGTTAATAGTGACCTCAAGAAGTTACTGTTCACGTGTTCACAGTGAAAGAAGTTTCTCACTCTCTCTGCTCTCATAGACACACACCAACACATACACACATACACACACAGACACACACAGGCACACACAGGCACACACAGGCACACACAGACACGCACACACACACACTCACACAATGTGGGCAGTTGGTGAGAAGTTCAGGGTGGCATCAGTGAGGCTGGCTGACAGTGAGGCTTTTCAGTGTTGACTGGAGTTCCGTCACTCTCTCACTAACGAAGCATGGAATGACTAATTGATACATTTTAATGAGGAGGGGAATACACACATGTATAAACCAGTACAGATACACAATGAACACATACACACACACGAACACACACACACACACACACAGAGACATCTTTAAGTGTGACTCTCTGTTTACAGCTATATAGGCCACATCTTGTCCAGAAGGCAAACTAGGAGGAGGGATTAGGGACATAGTGACAGAGACAGGGAGAAGTGGGAGTTAGAGAAGAGGAGAGATGAGGAGAGAAGAGGGAGGGGAAGGGAAAAAAGAAAGAAAGAAAGAGGCAGTAGATGGGAATGGAGAGAGAGGGGAAAGGATGGACAGGTACAGACAGAAGAAGAGAAGGAGAGAAATGAGAGAAATGAGAGATGTTTGAAGAATGATGCCCCACTTCACTCCCTGGCACGTGTAAGAGTTGACACCCTGGCAGACATCACAAAAACACTAAACATCAAGCCCTGCGGCCTGGGAAACAGGAGCCAACCCAAACCCTAACCCTGGGAAACAAGGGTGTCAAGGCTTCAGGAGCCACTGAACACAAACACAGCAGAACATGCTAACAGAAACCAACATTAACGCCAGAGCAGTAATACTGACATACTCCTGACACACACAGGCATTGACAGTAATACTGACATACTCCTGACACACACAGGCACTGACAGTAATACTGACATACTCCTGAGGCAAACAGGAACTGACAGAAATACTGACATACTCCTGACACACACAGGCACTGGCTGTAATACTGGCATACTCCTGACACACACAGTCAGGCACTGACAGTAATACTGACATACTCCTGACACACATAGGCACTGACAGTAATACTGAGGGTGGCAACATTAAAACAAATGGATGACAGAAGCAGCTAAAACATTTATGAAGTAAAAGTGAAAAGTACACTAGAGTATCACTTCAAAACCAAAGCCAAGTTTGAAGTAGTGGTTGACAGCTGAAAGAATGCCTGTTGTGTCTGATCGGGATATATTTCCCAAACTGTGAGAGGCGGTAGGCGGCATGAAACGATCCTTTTTATGCTACAGATTGTCACATGTGTGGCTCGGGGTTGTTTTTCAGAGACTCTGCTCCACTCGCAAACAGGCATTCCATTTGCCTACCTTTTATCGTCTCGCATGATCTCCCAGACAAGTAGGCTCAAGACAAACACACTTGTGAAACCGAATCTGGCCTGATAAAAAGAAGGTAGTGTTCTACCTGGTGCGCTGTCACAATGGGAGAACATTCGATGCAATGAGCGGGACAAGTCTTGACAACACAGACACACACACTCACACACACAGAAAAAACACACACAAACACACTCACACATATCTGATCACCCTCAGACACAGAAAACACACTCACAAACGCACACGTTTGCACACACACTAACACACGCGCACACAGGCACGAGCACGCACATGCACACACCAGCCACACGCGCACACACACACACACACACACACACACACACACACACACACACACACACACACACACACACACAAACAGAGTAAAATAACTCCACACAGCATCCGGCTGTACTGGTTGTAAACTTGATCCTGTGCATGTGTTTGCACATCTAACACAAGCAAGTCAAAGTACTTTCAGGCTTCTAGCACATTCTCTGAGGACAATGAACCAGGTGGGTATGACTGAGGGAGCAACTCTGTCTCCCTCTTCCCCTCCTAACTATCTGCTGACATCGGGCACCAATCTGGCCCGGGTGTGGCCCTGGTGTGGCCCTGGTGTGGCACCAATCTGGCCCTGGTGTGGCCCTGGTCTGGCCCTGGTGTGGCCCTGGTGTGGCCCTGGTGTGGCCCTGGTCTGGCACCAATCTGGCCCTGGTGTGGCCCTGGTGTGGCCCTGGTCTGGCCCTGATGTGTTCCCTCATATATATATACATATTCACAGATAGGGACCTGAAGAGTTGAGTAAAAGTTCAGCTCTCTCCAGATAGAAAGGTGCTCTTGAGGGAACATTATATAGTCTGCTCTCGCCTGATTGCTACTCCAGAAAGCAGATGTTTGACAGAGACGGCGCTTTAATACCCCCCTCGGGTACACGCAGCAAACAGCAACAGGTAGTTAAGCACACATTCCTCTCTCAGGCGCTCAGCTACGTAAGATGAAGGTTTACGGGGGGCCATTGTGTGCTGTGTTGTGCCAGGACGTGTGGCAGGGAAGGGGCGTCAGCTAGCATCCTCCTGACTGCCACGCTAGGAGCAAAACAGTCATTTAGCTGTCAAATAAGCAGCCCTCTGCGGTACAGCTAATGGCTGCATCAGGTTCAGCCTGAAGAGCACTAGTGCCTCGGTAAGCAGACATCCGTCCACTGCTCATCTTACAGTGTGTGTGTGTGTGTGTGTGTGTGTGTGTGTGTATATGTGTGTGTGTGTGTGTGTGTATAAGGGTCTGTGTCGTGTGTGTGCTTGTGTGTCCATGTTCACTGACTCTCTCTCTCTCTGTGAGTGTGAGGGACCTGTGTGAGGGACCTGTAGAGGTGTGTGTGTGTGTGTGTGTGTGTGTGTGTGTGTGTGTGTGTGTGTACATGAATGAGGCTTGTATGCAGACACACTAAGGCCTTTATTTGAGATTATGGGGTGCAACTGTCAACAGTTTGAAGAGAGAGTAATCAGATGAAGGTTTAATCAAGGGTCAGAGATGGGCAAGGGAACACACACACACACGCACCCTAAGAGAAATACATAGGTTTTCTTAGGTCATTCTGTCACATGCATCATGCTTACTCCCCCATCATCCTCACACACACACACACACACACACACACACACACACACACACACACACACTTCTCTGACAGAACAGATTCTGTTTTCTGTAACTCCCTGCGAGTGTGTAATTCCAGAGAATCTGTAATTCCACTTGCGACCCTAATGATCCCCATAATCCCACAACTCCCCCCCAGCTCCTCCAAGGCCGCTTCCCTCCCCTGCTGTCGACCCAACACACACACACACTAACACACACACACACACACACACACACACGCACACACACACACACACACACACACACACACAGAGAGACACGCACATACACACACTTGCATACACACACAAATACATACACACACACATGCCCAAACCCACACTTACACATGTCTCCAAGCACCCCCCCTCAACACACACACACACACAGAGCCCCCCTCTAAGCTCTAAGGCTATTAATAGGACAACAATGACCACAGCTGGGAGGGTGGGGTTGGCTGGGGTGGGAGTGTTGGTGTGTGTGTGTGTGTGTGTGATGGGGGGGGGGGGGGGGAGTACTTCCTCACACAGAACCACCAAAAGTAGCTCTTCTTGTCTGCTGTATTTCTCTGAATTATTTCAGTTTGCACACACAAGGCATTTGTTTTAGGTCTTGAATATAATATAATGAATATAATATAATATAATATAATATAGCTTCTACTTCAGAGTGCTTTCCAGGTGAACTTTAGTGAGGAGCGACAGAGAGCAAGAACTAGACTGTGGGGATTGTTTGTTTATGTTCGCATGTTAGGTGAGCAGCCTGGGAATGGTTTGACTTTTCTCACAGCCCCAAACGTGACTTCCTCTGGTGTCTTCCTCTGAATGCACTCTGTTCCTTGGTTGAGATCTGTACGGCTGCTGAAGCGTAGGAAGGTCACGCTGAAGTACTGCACTTTAGCTCTTAATGGGGTGTGTTCACATCACCATCATTAGGGGAGGTGTGTGAACATTTGCAGCCATTTTACACCCTATTTAGAGCTTGTGTGTTTTTGTACATATGTAAGATGAACATTAGTACTAGTCCTTTACATACACACAACACATGTGTCAAATCTTATATTACAGACAGTACTGGGGAGGTTG
>NC_045163.1:12065133-12080133 GCF_900700415.2 Clupea harengus | reverse complement strand
GAGGGGGAGATGGAAAGTACTGCTTGGGGAAGGTTCTGTACAGATAATATAGCATATTTGTACTTTATTCTGAAAGAAATAGAGAAATTAAATAAAATGGATCAATACAAATGAACTGACAATGGCTCAGTAAAAGTATTCTCTATTGTATAACTAATATTATTTTTAAATTCAGCTCCACAGTTAAATCCTCATTATTGTATCAAATCACTGCACACCTCATTCTCTGCCTGTTCCTCTCGAAACTGGCTCTCCGCAATGCAGAAACCCCCCTTCTACCTCATACAATACCATAGCCTCACACACACACACACACACACACACACACACACACACACACACACTTGTGTGTAAGGGAATGCCGTTGTTCTGCACCGCCCCCGGGGCTGAGAGAGGTGGGCGGACGCAAGAGCGGAGAGTGGAATTCCAGGCAGAGCCTCGACCAATCAGAGGCTGAATTGCGGTTGACCAGGCAAAGCCATCAGACTAGTGTTTTCTGAGCTGTTTCAGCACACATGCAGACACACAGACACATGCACACACACACACACACACACACACACACACACACACACACACACAACTGAAAAGAGATGCATTAGGGTAACATAAAAACACTGACAAATGCAAACACCAAAAGACAACCATACAAAAAACACACAAGTATATGACTTAGACCCCAGAATTGCACTCACTGACACACACTTAACCTGACCTTTTCCCTTCAAGCCAAGGTATCACATTGATGCCACTACAACTCTCTCTCACACACACACACACACACACAAACACACACACTCACACAGACTGTGCCCTAACCTAAATAACACAGCACAGTGCCTCAACTAACTGGAGCAGAGCTGCAGGCATAAATCCATCCAATCCAAAAACCATGAGAGCATCAGCTGTGAGGGTCACTATAGGTGAGGTCTCGAAGCACAAAACAGAAGTTTCTAGAAGTTTTAGTAAGTTTATAGAGTTGGGAACAACTGTGAAAGAAATAGACATGGTCTCACACACACACACACACACACACACACACACACACACACACACACACACACACACACACACACACACACACACACACACACACACAGAGGTATGTCCTGCATGTGAAATGGTCTCACACTCACACACACACACACACACACACACAGAGGTATGTCCTGTGTGTGAAATGGTCTCAGCCTTCTCCTGTTTCTCCCCACAGCAGGAAGAGAGGCATTTGTCCCAGCGGATGACAAGAATGATCCACCTATCCCTCCCTCCCCAAGAGTTAGTGTCATCACTATGATCTAACACATGGGAGAGTGTACCTGTATGTGTGTGTGTGTGTGTGTGTGTGTGTCTGTGTGTGTGTGTGTGTGTGTGTCAGAGAGGAAGGGAGAGAGAAAGAGAGACAGAGTGTGTATGCGAGAGAGTGTGTTTGGGTGTGTGTGTGGGGGCAGGGAGACAGACAGTGTGTGCCAGCGTGTGTGTGTGTGTGTGTTTGTATGATAATGAGAGAGAGAGATAGAGAGGGAGAAAGAGAGAGACGGGAGACAGAGAGAGAGAGAGAGAGAACGGGTGCTGGTAGTATACAGCTATAGAGTTACATAAGGACAGAGGAGAGACACTGATCTCTTCTCATGTAGGCGACTGACAAACCTCTCCATTTATCTTTCTCTCCCTTTCACTCTCTTTTCTCTCTCCCCCTCTCCCCCTCCCTCCCTCTCCCCCTGCCTCCCTCCCTCCCCCTCTCCTTTTATCTCTCCCACATTTATCTCTGCCTCTCCTCCGCCTCCTCAACTACTCTCTGCCTCTCTGTTTGTTTTCTGTGTCAGGCTGAGTGTGTGTGTGTGTGTGTGTGTGTGTGTGTGTGTGTGTGTGTGTGTGTGTGTGTGTCTGTGTGTGTGTGTGTGTATGTGTGTGTGTGTTTGGGGGGTCAGGTGAGGTTAAGCGTACAGAAATATGGAAAAGGGAAATATGGAAAAGGTGACAGAGAGAGAATGTATGTGGTGTCTGAGTCACAAACATGGAAAATGTTTGTCTGTGTGCGAGTGTGTGTTTGTGTGTGAGTGTTGTGTGTGACTGTGTTTGTGAAGGGGCACTTCAGACACAAACGTGTCATTTCGGGGACAGGAGGTCAGAGTTTCGTGACCTATGACATGTGGCTATCGTTAACACACACACACACATACACACACACACACAAGTAGATAAACACAAAAACACACACACACACAAGTAGATAAACACAAAAACACACACAAGTACACACACAGAAACACATCGACACACAAACACACGTAAATACACAAACACACACATACAGATAAGAGTAGATACACACACACACACACACACACACACACACACACACACACACACACACACACAAGTAGATACATACCCAAACACACACATACACAAGTTGATACACACAGAAACACACAAGTAGATACAGACACACACACACAAGTAGATACAAACACACACACACACTCGAGTAGATACACACAGAAACTCTTTTGCTTGTGTGTTTATCTACGTGCTGCTGTATCATGCTGTATAGTCTGGGTTTGTGTTCTGTATGTTCGAACATCTGCTGTGCTGCTAAATCAAGACCAGGAAGGGCATGAACAAACCTGCAGGGATAACAGGAAATGGGGGGGGGGGGGGTCAGCAATGCACTCCCTTTTTATAACAAATATCAGACACCTGTGAACCCCCCCACCCCACCTCACTGGTATGACACAATGCAGACGTGGAGTTATATGCTGTTTTCTATGACTGACTTTGATTAGTATCAAGAGTAGAGAAAAGAGTAGTATGCCACTGGATATGCCTACCTATAAGTGAACCCCTATGGGATAAGGCCACTGGTTCCAATAGTCTGCTGTGCTGAGCAAGAGGGAACTGACAAGGATTCTGGGAAGAGTTCAGGTAGAAACACCAGCGGAACCTCTGGAGCCATTACTCACCGTGAGAAGAACCATAGTTACTATAGTTAGGTAGAAACGGCAGCTGAACCATTTCTCACCATGATCAGAACCATAGTTACTATAGTTAGGTAGAAACAACAGCAGAACCATTACTCATCATGAGCAGAACCATAGTGACTATAGTTAGGTAGAAACAGCAGTATAGTAATATAATATGTTCACATTGACATCTACATTCAATCATCCTGCAGGCGCTTCCATCCAAAGACATGACATTAAGTGAGAGAGATTATAATCCAGACCACAGCAGGTTAAGGAGAAGTGGAGTTTCTTCCCTACTCTGAGCTGTTTGTCCCTGTAAGGTGAGGCAGATGAGCATGGCTACAGCCTGTGGAGGGGTGTACAAAGACAGAGAGTAAACTAAAAGGCATATTTATCCACACTTGTTTGATGTCTTAGCTAGGCCAGGGGAAAGCAATTATTTCATTTCAAGCCTTAATTAAAAGATGTAATTAAAATCTTTGGGCATAACCCTTCATTTGAATATTCAATTGATATGTTATGATATGTGTCAGTGGAGCATCATGTTAGTATGATGAAACAAAGAGAGCATACATATGATAGGGGACCATTCCTCCATAATTACATTTAATTTTGATCTGTAGGCAAAACATTGCAGTCTTCTCCACAAGTTATATGCTGTGTGCTGTGTGTGTGTGTGTGTGTGTGTGTGTGTGTGTGTGTGTGTGTGTGTGTGTCTGTATAAGCTAGACTCTCCCCATCCCTGCACATGTGTGTGTAGGTACACGTGCTGAGTGATAATGACTGTTGGTTGGGGCATATTTGCATGGCAGACACACTGGGATATTAGAGCTAATCCTTTATCTCTGCAGATTTGGGTAATAGGGGCTGCTTCCCAGGGCCTGCCTGCGCTGGATTAGAGAGCTGGTGTCCTCTTCACTTGCACTGAACTCTGCCAGTGGTTCTGGGGGCTAACTGTGATTAGCACACATGTTAAAGCTGCTTCATGCTTCCCCTATAACACACACACACACACAGAAAGATCCATGGTGCTTCCCCTTAAGCTCAGTGTGAACTTGGTGAGGGTGTTATCAGCGAGCAAACATACAAACATACTAAAACACACACACACACACACACACACACACACACACACACACACACACACACACACACACACACACACACACAAAGAAACACACACATGAAGACAAACACACTCTCAGCTGTGGGCTGTTGTTAACACTTCATCTGAACTCTCTCTCATAAGACGGACATCAAGATGTCATGATTATAACCGGTAATGATCACATGATAGTTGATACATGGCAATGGCCTGACCAGATATGCCATCTGGAATGAATCAAACAGAGACAAGGTGTTACTGAGTTCTCCTCTTCCTACCTAACAGGACTGAAACTTGACTACATTTGCAGTAACACTGAAGTGCTGCTTATTACATTAAATAACCCATTTAAAAGCCTACTGCACTCAGCCTCGTGTAGCAAGGGCTTACAGTTACCCATGTGGACATGAGCCTGGGAGTATGGGACTTATTATGCAAACTCTCAAATTCAATTTCATTCATTTATATAGTGTCATTAACAATAGTCACTGGAATCAACGCTCTTTACAGAGCTCAAGACCTGGACCTACAGAGACCAAGACATTAGTGTGGGAATGTTCTTCTTCTGTTGAGCGAGGAAAGGGTGATGAAGTAGGATGTGTTAGGATAAAAGAGGAAAGGGAGATGAAGTAGGATGTGTTAGGATAAAAGAGGAAAGGGAGATGAAGTAGGATGTGTTAGGATAAAAGGCGGGATAAGATAATAGTTCAGGAAAACTCAATTTGATCATTTTGTCTTTAAAAGTTTTATAGAAAGGAAACATAGCTGTTGCATTAGTATGAACATTTCTTCTCCATCTCTACCATACATGAATCTATCAGTCTGTCTCACTGTCTGACTATTTATCTGTCTGTCGGTCGGTCTGTTATTATCTGTCTGAAGTTTTTACAGCCTTGTCAATAAGGTTCAAAACAGGTAAAACAACACTGGCAGGCAAACTCTCTTGGACTCCCGGTGTGTTTGCGATCCTGCAGTAACACTTCAGCAGTGTGAGGGGGCGTGATAGCTGATGTGTCTGGGCACTTTTCCCTTACTGGTACTGGAGCTGAGCTTTTGTCTATCTGAGTGTGTGTGTGTGTGTGTGTGTGTGTGTGTGTGTGTGTGTGTGTGTGTATGTGTGTGTGTGTGTGTGTGCCCCTTCTGTGCTCAGTGCTTCTGTGCTGGGCGGCCGAGGAATGTGAACAGCTGCCGCCATGGAAACAAAGCCCCCAATGTAAGGAACGCAGGGGTCAGAGATCTAGTCTACTTAAAAAGAATGGCCGCCGTGACAAGTGCCTCTTCCGGACCAGCGAGAAGAAAAAACACCTCTCTGTCTCTGTCTGTAGATCCCTTTCTCTCTCTGTCCATCTCATTCCCCTCTCTCTGTCTATGTCACACTATTTTTTCTCTCCGTCTCTCCCAGTTTCTTTGTATCTCTCTTTCTGTGGCCATATAACACTAGCTCTTCTCTCTCTCTCTCGCTCTCTCTCCCACTCTCTGTATCTATCTCTGTCTGCCTCTCTAACTCTCTAGGTATCCCTCTGTTTTTCGCTCCCTTTTTGTCTCTCCCGACATCTGAGACGTGTAGAACCTGAGATCTTTCAGGGAGGTCTTCTAGCTCGGCCCAAAACTGCTCCACTCTTGTGCAGCCAGAATAGAATCCAGAAGAGCATTCCAGAATAGCATTCCAGAATAGCATTCCCATTCAAAAAGCACAGCTATGGCATTCCGAGCCCACAATGGTACCGGCTAATTATTCCAAGCTTTTCACCCCCGCTTCAGACTGGCACAAGAACAGCCTCTCTGCCTAAAACAGTCCATCTCATCCACTGCGCCCTGCTTTAAGTGGCTCACTCCCTCTCACTGAAATTAGCCCGTACTTCCTTCTGAAAACAGGGCATGTTTGTTCATGTCATTCTTGCTAAAACACAAACAGAGATGGGATATTACACCCTTCTGAACACAGTGTTGGAGCCCTAGGCAAGACCCCCCCCCCAACATAAATGGAATGGAGTGGAATATACGCACCATGCTCTAGCTCCTTTATTACCTATTATTATTAGGTCTGTTGCAAAATCAGATACCACCGATAGATTTCTAACACTGATCCCGAACCCTGATGTGTGCTACTCAACACAAACACCAGAGAAACAGTGGCCAATTGCAGTAATAGTTTGTTTTTCTCCCACAGCTCATTTTTTATGTGGAGCTACCATCACTGTTTTGGATGTCTCACCTAGGAATTATTTATATGCATCACCTAATTTTCTGGTTCGAGATGGAGAGTTCCAGAACTTCAGACACACTCGTGAAAAACTTCTAGAAATATTTCTAACCATCACTATAAGCACATAGTGTTATTTAACTATACTATATCCAAAATCCATTGCATGTGACTGATGAGAAGCCACAGGAGCAGGTGTGTTTTTTTTTTTTTACATAGCATTCGCAAGCTTATGTACGGGACTCAAAAGCCCAAAAATGGTTTGGATATATTTGTACTTTCACTTTCACGTTCCTATTCATATCCATTAGAAAACTGGTCAGTTAATGATATTTAATCAGCTGTAGTTTGTCTAATCATCATAGGTAATTTCTTTTTCATGTTGTTGCTTTGTTGGTCCTCTTAGTTAGTCCTCTTTCCAGTAACACTTTTATGAAGTTACATTTCACTGTCGTAGGTCACAATTTAACATCACAACACGAGTATGTCGTAAAACACTTGTTTATTGCATTGTATTGCATGCTAGCACCATTCTCATAGACTTGTTTGCTGATTTATCTGTTAACTGGGGACACAGGCAAATATGAAATGGCTCTCATTGTTAATATGACAGCAACTTGTGTTATTAGGCTTCTTCTTAATATGTAAGCTCAGCAAATCATAGATTTGATTGGTTAGACATCACTTTGCTAATAGACATCAGAGGACCCTCTGGTGAACCTGAACCCAGTCCAGGTTTTTCTCCTACCCTGGTTCCTGGCTGACGGACAAGGGAAGTGACCAATCAGTAGTCAAAGTTACCATCAGTGAACATTTCCATGAATATATCTCTCTATTTAAACGTCTCTTGGGACTTTAAAAACACTTAAAAATACTTAATATTGATGAATATGCATATTAACATTGATATGTTATGATATGTGTCAGTGGAGCATCATGTTAGTATAATGAAACAAAGTGAGCATACATATGATAGGGGACCATTCCTCCATAATTACATTTAATTTTGATCTGTAGGCAAAACATTGCAGTCTTCTCCACAACAGGCCCTGAACTCATTTGGTCACAGACACATACAGTCATAAGTTAGCCTGACTTGGCACTATTTCGCTCCTGGTTATAGGTTGTCAAGCAGTGATGTATCGCCTGAATGCTGGAATGTTTTGGGACAAAACTGAAGGAATGGAAAGTCACTGTGGTCGTCGTGGCGATGATAAAGATGAGGACACAAATAAACACAGACATTTGGGTACCGTCTATGAGCTACAAATTCACCTCATTCCCAGCCTCACCCTCACTCTGCCTGCTCTTAAAGAGCAACCATGTCTAATCACTAGCCTTCACACACACACACACACACACACACGCCGACACACACACAAACACGCTTTCGGATTTTGTATTGCAGACATGCAGAACGTCCAAAACAAAAAAAACAGCTAGAAACACAAAGGATAAAGATCTGCTTGTTTTGCGACTGGTCTCCTGTGGATCGGAAAGGAATGATAAACGGTCTACTGACAGCCACGCATCTTTCAGATGGAATTCATTGCAACAGCACAAGGCGCACACACACATGTCCACATACTGTACGTAAGAACGTACATGCTATTTCATGCATGTAGTTCTTTGTTTGTATCTATTAATCAGTACTTGCCATTTCCCAACCAAACTAGTTCTTACCTTTATTTTAGAATGCACCCACACACACACACACACACACACACACACACACACCCACGCACAAAAGGTCACATAAGGCCACTGCTCCTCTGTCATTGTCTTTTCAAAGAGGTATTCTGAACAGTTCTATGGACCACTTTTACAGCGGAAATGAAGGTTATTCACACAAAACTATACCAAACACTACATATTTTAAATACACACACCACACCACACCACACCCACACACACCACACACACACACACACACACACGCCACAGCTACATGAATGAAAAATTTACATTTGTCGGCTCATTATTCCCTGTCAGTGCCACTTACATCAGAGTCTCGCTTGCTCTCACTCTCTTACATACTCACACACACACAGTAGCCTGCCCCACACACTCTTACATACTCTCTCTCTCTCTCTCTCTCTCACACACACACACACACACACACACACACACACACACACACACACACACACACACACACACACACACACACACACACACACACACACACACACACACACACACACACACACACACACACACACACACACACACACACACACACACACACACACACACACACAGTAGCCTGCCCCACACACACACACACACACACACACACACACACACACACACACACACACACACACACACACACACACACACACAGTAGCCTGCCCCACACACTCTTACATACTCACTCACACTCTCTCTCTCTCACACACACACACACACACACAGTAGCCTGCCCCACACACTCTTACATACTCACTCTCTCACTCTCTCTCACACACACACACACACACACACACACACACACACAGTAGCCTGCCCCACACACTCTTACATACTCACTCACACTCTCTCTCACACACACACACACACACACACACACAGTAGCCTGCCCCACACACTCTTACATACTCACTCACACTCTCTCTCTCTCACACACACACACACACACACACAGTAGCCTGCCCCACACACTCTTACATACTCACTCACACTCTCTCTCTCACACACACACACACACAGTAGCCTGCCCCACACACTCTTACATACTCACTCACACTCTCTCTCTCACACACACACACACACACACACAGTAGCCTGCCCCACACACTCTTACATACTCACTCTCTCTCTCTCTCTCACACACACACACACACACACACACACACACACACACACACACACACACACACACACACACACACACACACACACAGCAGCCTGCCCCACACTCTTACATACTCACACACACACAGCAACCTGCCCCACACTCTTACATACTCACACACTCTCTCACACACACACACAGACACACACACACAGCAGCCTGCCCCACACTCTTACATACTCACACTCTCTCTCACACACACACAGACAGCAGCCTGCCCCACACTCTTACATACTCACACACAGTATCCTTCCCTACACACTCAGCAGGATTCTTGTGACTGACAAATGGGGCCAAATGGTTTCCCACTGTGCCGTCTTCAGATCAGCTTGGCAGTACAATAACAAGCATATTAATAAAGCTGTGCCCTCCACTCGGCAGTCCAGAGCCTGTAAGGGAGCTTGGTATCTTGCTGACACTAATCACACTACAAATGCTAATACTGTCAGTAATATTAATGTCAGTGAGTCTCTCCCCGCTAATGCTAATTATGCTACAACCACTACCACTGCTAGTCCTATTACAATGTCAGAGTCCCCCTGCTACTGCTAGCTTTGCTACAACTGCTAATACTGTCAGTGATTTTAGCATGTCAGGGAGCCTCTCTCTACTACCGCTAATTGTGCTACTATCAAAAACTGTTACTGATATTACCAGTCCGTCTCTTATTGCTACTCTTATCTGGGCTACAACTGCCAACAACTGATGTTAGTCTGACACTCCCTCACTCACTGGTTTAGCTTTTTGCTCTACTGCTGATAAAGTTACTGCTACCTCTAATTGAGCAACTGCCCAAGGTGAATTAGTGCATCAAGACTTTCAGGGAATCCCCCCATTGCTACTGCTAGACTTGTGCAGTTCCACTGCTGGTAATGATGTGCTGTTGCCCTGATAGCAGAAGACCAGTGGACCAGTCGGGCTTTTTGCTCATCGGTTTTCTGGCGGTCCACTGGTGAGTTACAGACAAATGGCCCACTATTTTGCCACTTGCTTTAAACATTTTTCACCAGTGCGTAACATCCGTCTTTAATTGACCAACTACTTTTATTACCAAGGATATTATTTTCGAAATATTCAGAAATTGCTATTATGTTATTTTCTTAATATCAACGGGCAGTTACACTATAGATGATGGTGGTCCGAGAGCAGACCAGAAGTGGGACACCGCCAGTGGGGTACTGATCCGGCCGATAATGACGTTGCCGGGAAAATGACAATGAGTTTATCATTGTCAACTTTGCTACAGGTAAGATCATATTGTAGCGTCGATGGGTTTTTCGAAGAAGGAAATTTTGGCTGCAAGCCTTTCATTATGAAAGCATACAGACAGGAAACACAGATACAGACTGGGGGAAACACATTTACATTTACATTTACATTTAGTCATTTATCAGACGCTTTTATCCAAAGCAACGTCCAAAGGAGAGAACAATCAGGCTACGAGCAATAGAGACCTAGTGTAACAATAAATACTATTTTACATAAGAAATAAAAAAAAGTGCAGGAATGCAACGACTGTAAGTGTGAGTTAAGTACTAGTTAGAGGAGATATCATTAGAGGAAGGATAAGGAGAGGTGGAAAAAGGAAGAGGCAGGTCAAACACAGACACAGACATAACAGATAACACAGGGAACTACACAGGCATCAAACAACACTAAACTAACACAGGGAACTACACAGGCATCAAACAACACTAAACTAACACAGGGGACTACACAGGCATCAAACAGCAATAAACACAGACACACACATTAACATTAGAAACGGAACGGAGACATGAGCTACATTCTAATTTAGAACAGAGCATTAACACACTCAGCTCAACGCGCATGGGATTCCAGGAGCCCCCCGCTGTGTTTCTCTTACATCATCCGTAAGCTTCGTTAGCCCCCTGCACGTTACAATACAGAATAATCATGTTCCTACTGTTAACACTGCTGCTATCCTTGTCAAACAGAATTAGAGTTGAAACATATTTATTGACTGTGTATCTCCTAGGAGAGTAAATGCATTTGTCAGCACTGACTGTTAAAATTAAGGACAATCCCAGGTAACTATTACAGCAGTCTGAAGACGAATAATCAGTGTCTGAAAAAGCTATGATTTTGGTTCCTTGTGGGGACATGTTTCTGCTTTCAGTTACCAAAGACCTCAGGGCCAGCTGTTTTCAGTGAGTAAGCACACTCAAAGGACATTTGCTTTATTGGCAAGTGTGTCTGTGTGTGTGTGTTTTGAAAAAAAAGCATAGTTTCCAGGGACAGTAGGCTTCCTTAGCTTCATAACTGATCTTCTCAATTTCCAGCATGTCAGAGATCATGAAATTTTCCATTAGGCTGCTAGGAGAAGCACTGGTTATTTAGCATTAATTTGTCTGTGTGTGTGTGTGTGTGTGTGTGTGTGTGTGCGCTTATGCCTGTCTTGGTTGTAAAAATAACAAAATTATTACACTGTGCAAACCCACATTCCATATCTCCATTGCCTTATGGTGCCTATCATTAATAACATCAGCACACTTGACAGCAGAGGCCTGAGGTGGAAGAGAGAGAGAGTGAGACACAGAGAGAGAGAGACAGACAGGTAGCGACAGAAAGACGCAGAGAGAAATCTAGGCTCCTGTCCAGTGAGGTTTAAGCTGGAAGTATAGAAGCTCTTGAATTACTTGATAAGCCTGGTAGAAACCTGATTAGCCTGGTAGAAACTTGATTAGCCTCGTGAAACTTTGTGAATAGATAGTGTCATGCCATGCTCCACTGGACATTGTGTACACTTGTTGTATCTTAACAGGAGTAAACTATGGGTTCATTTTGAAATCATCTGGGCAGCATTTAACCAATCGACATTGACCATTATGGGATTGCTATACTTCCTACTTCACCACTAACGGTGCACGATGATATATAAGCCTTTTCCCAAATCTCATTGGCAGTAATTAAACAATGTTTTTGCCCTTGATGAATACATTTATAAAATATTCTTGCTTCAGCTTAGATTTTTCGATGTTTGCTCGTGTCGCTATAACTGTTTGTATCGCTTCGTCACTGCAGCACTGCCGCCATTGTTGTTACTCCATTTCAAACAAACGCTTCACTTCAACATCATTGCACTTAGGCACCCAACTGGTCACTGTTTGGAGGCCACTCAGAGTGGCCCAGGGATCCATCTTGTGAACAGAGCTTCCAGACTATAATCACAGCGAAAACTGAGCTGAGAGCATGCAATGGGGAGGCGGGGCCAGGTTACCATTTGATATCAACTTAACTCCTAAAGTAACTTCAGGAGCTTCACTTCAAAATTTTAAAATCTGCAATAATCATAATTTGTTTAACCATAAAGATTAATACGTAACCAAACAATCAACCAAATAAATGTGTGTTTCCGAGTTTCTGCATGCCAGACAGACAGACAGACAGACAGACAGACAGACGGACAGACGGACAGACCCCAGCTACCACTGCTCTGCTCTAGTTTGAGTCTAGAAAGCAAAACATTCGGCGTTAATGACTACCTGTCAGTCAAACGGAAGCACTGTCGTAGTCAGGAGCAACACAGAGGATAAATCTTATTGGCTGGTTCTGTAGGCCTCTCTTTTTTCATTCTGTCATTTGTTTGCATTCCTAGCCCTTTAGAAAAATTGCATTTGCATAAATGGAGGGCTGTCTAGAACAAGATTAGATTTGAAAGAAAGATATGTCTTTTCAGGGAGGGAAAATTATATCTTCTGTATGTTTCCATCCCCCCCCCCCTCTCTTTCTCTTTCATTCCTCTCTCCCTTTTAAACAGAGACCCTGCTAAAGCCGGCATAATGCTGCTCCAGTGTGTGCTTTCAGACACAGGTAGCAAAGGTGTGATCTAGAATCCCAGGTAAAAATAAAGCGAATTTTAATGTACTGAAAATGTACTTTAATATCATCAAGTACATTTCTTGTGCTAAATATAAGTGTAATATATATAATAAATGTACCCATTACCTCAGTAGTTCTTCATTGTACTTAATCTGTACAGTAATTAGCACTAATACTTAAATTGATCTTTAGTGTATTAAGATAAAGTATACAACTCCTAAAATAAGCAGACATGCTTTATTAGTGCATTACATAATAGTATGAATGCCTTAAATATAAGTTCAAGTTTAGTGGATTTTCTAAAAAATAAACACAACATGCACTAATTACAGGTACATTTCTACCTCAGCGTACTTACTGTAATACTTAATACTGTACTACTTAAATTGATGTTGTTATTCAGATATATTATTATTATTATTATTATTATTATTATTATTATTATTATTATTATTATTATTATATCAGATATATGTTGTATACTACCCCAGAAATATACAGAAGTGTTTTATTAGTTACTTAATTGTGTGCTTTGAATGCTTTAAATTAAGCCTAAATTCAATTTTCCAAAATTTTCAATTTTCCAAACAGCCAGGGCTTACTTTGTCAGCTACTGCATCCCATGACGCAAAGCGGTTATACCCAACTTTTTTACATTTTTCAAAAAACATGACAGACCATAGCAGTGGTTCCTGATACAACTTCAGCAGTGAATATAAATGTAAATATCTGTAGCAGTGTGCAATGGTGTCATTAAACAGACAGGGGAAGTAAGGCAAGAATAACCTCCAGGTACCAGCCAGATTGGTTGATACAGCTTCTGCACATATTCTGAGCTCATCCTGTCGACCTAGACATCAAGGATAGAGCCAGGCAGACCAGTCAAGATCTTTAAGAAGTGGTCTTTCTGGTCATAGATGGACTGTAGTTACATTGAGTGGACAGGAGTCCTTGTTCGTTGCCTGAGGCAATACTCCAAGCCATATGGAATAAGGCAGGAGTACCTGCCAGGTGAGTAAACCCTGCTCTGTTGGCCTCCGGCTCATCATCATAGGGAAGGTGCACTGCCTGTTTCTGAATGCTGAGAATTCCCTCTGCAATGTGATGGACAATTCCATGGATAGTTGTTCATAGTTCCCCTTCTACAGATTTAACGAGGGCATTAACATTTTGCCTGGAAAGCTCTCCATCTCCAAAAACATCAAACAGCAGGAGCATTAACACTCAGCTGACAATGTGGCGTCAGTGTGGATAAAGGGGAAACACTATTATAAGTTATTACTAAGATATTTTTTGATAATAGCATCATAAAATGCCATCCATTTTAAGATATTACTACAAGCATGTGCATTGAATGTGAATAAGATGTTTTACTGGGGTAACATTTCTTGCTGCTAAAAGAAAATTATCTTTCTGGCCTCCGGCAAATGTTATCTTATAACCTAGAATATATTTTAAAATATTTGTTCATATTTATTCATATCAGTTTTTTGTCAGAGGTTTGACATGATAATTATACTAGGTCCTTAGAAGAATGTGCTAAAAGAATAATAATAGTGCACGATAATAAAAAAGCTTAGATAAAAAAAGTACACTGAAGTCCACTTCATTTAAGTATACTTAATATACTTGCATGCACTCATGATTAATGTCCTAAAAGTGTGCTACTTTCGAGTACTAATTATGTACTTAGTATATGCCATTAGTGATAATAAAGATATACTGTACTTACACACAACTAAGTGTACTTGAGTGCACTATTTTGAGACACCATTAAGATGCTCTTAAATATACAAATGGACATCTTTTTGCCCTAGTACCGTACTTTTAAAAATGACTGTTTCACCTTGGAGTATATTTAAATCCACTTTTAGATAACTGTAAATATACTTATAATACATAGGAAATACCTGCATATTACCTAAGCAATGGGGAAGCTTTGCTAGCAGGTTACAATATCTACACACACACACACACACACACACACACACACACACACACGTGTTGAACATGCACAAAAAGG
>NC_045163.1:11967633-12060133 GCF_900700415.2 Clupea harengus | reverse complement strand
CAGCTCCATAGGCTCCATAGGATAGGATAGCATAGGGATGACTCTCCCCCACGGAGAGACAGAGAGAGAGAGAGAGAGAGAGAGAGAGAGAGAGATGACACACAGAGACAGGGATGGACAGGGAGAGGAAGAGAGAGAAACAGAGGCGAGAGAAGGAGAGAGAGAGAGAGAGAGAGAAGCGAGAGAGGGGGGGGAGAGGCAGGTGTGACAGGTTAAGCTCTCCCTTCACCCTGAACGCTAAGAGCAGCTCTCAGCTGAGGCTCCAACTAGACCCAGCCACGGACGGAAGGAGCACAGAGAGAAAGAGAGAGAGAGACAGAGAGGAGAGAGAGAGAGGGAGGAGAGATCGCAGGGGATCGAGAAGTCTCAAACTGGTGCACACACACACATGGCTTAGTTCAGCTTGTTTTTCTCTCTTACTCTCTCTCTCTCTCTCTCTGGCTCTCCCTCACCTTTCTTTCTCCCTGTTTCTCTCGCTATCTCTCTCTCCCTCACTCTTCCTCTCCCTCCTTAAAGACACAGTAGCTGTCAGATGCAGTTGTGTTTTGTAGGGGGGAGTGACAAGAAAGGTTGCAGTTCCAGAGGGGGTGAAGAGACTTGCCACATTCAGGATGAAGAGAGACGAGCATTACACCAGCAAGTTTCAGAAGTGAAACTATTAACTGTGTGTGTGTCTGTGAATGTGTGTGTATGTTAATGTGTGTGTGTTTTGGTTTAGGTATTGTATAGTATAACTGGGCCTACTATTGCACTGCATTGTGACTGCATTGCGTTCACCTCTGTGAGGTTCATAATGTGAGCTTCATTGTGCCACAGGGACAAAAATAAAGATACACACACGTGTGTGTGTGTGTGTGTGTGTGTGTGTTTGAATGTTTGTACGCTTTAAGTCTCTCTACTATTCATTGATCGTTGCCCGAACAAGGCATCACATTTAGCCAAAGGCCTCCACGAACAGCAGAGTGTGAAAGTTTGAGGGTGTTAGTTAGTTAGACATCTTTGCTCTCACACTCAAACACTGAGGAATAAATCTTTCATCGCTCTCTCCAGTGGGCGCTCTTTCCAGTGAGCGTATCTCGTCAGCAGCGACCCTGAACAAGGAACTCGAGAGGGCAGATGAATTAATACTTAATGCTCACGGAGCTTACAATGCTAGGCCAGACTTAGCGGTTGGCCAAGCAATGATTAATGCACCCTAATGAAGACCATGGCATATTATGAGTGTGCTTATTATACCTACTCCACATCGACTTACTTGGCTAATGTCACTTGGCTTGGCTACTTGGCTAATGCCTGTGCTAAGGAGTCTGTGTTAATGATAGTGCTGTGTTGTGCTTATAGACAACAACACTGTTTATAGACTACTGGGCTAATGATAGCTAGGTCCTTTGAAGTGAGCATACTGACATGCTGTGCACGTGTGCATGTTAGTATCAAACGGTACGCATGGTTAACTGCAGTTTCCACAAAGGTATTAGCATAATAGCCAGCTCTGCTTGTTAGAGGAGGCTGTCGATGAACATCCTGGGCCAGACTCTTATCAATAATGCACTTTGAATGAGAGCTCTACCTAGAGGAGACAGCAGTGCATATAGAGATAGTCATGTGGACAAGGGTTTTACCTAGAGGAGACAGCATTGCAGGCAGGGATACTCATGTGGACAAGGGTTCTACCTAGAGAAGACATCATTGCAGTTAGAGATACTCATGTGGACAAGGGTTCTACCTAGAGAAGACAGCAGTGCATATAGAGATAGTCATGTGGACAATGATTCTATATAGAGGAGACAGCATTGCAGATAGATACTCATGGGGGCGACAGTGGTACAGTGGTAGAGAAGTTGTTTAGTAATCAGAAGGTTGCTAGTTCGATTCCCTGTCGAAGTGTCCTTGAGCAAGACACTGAACCCCTAATTGCTCCTGATGTGCAGTGTGCCATCAGTGTAAATGTAAAATGTAAAATGTGTATACATTGTAAGTCGCACATATGTAAGTCGCTTTGGAAAAAAGCGTCTGCTAAATGACTAAATGTAAATGTGGGGGAACAGCAACTCATAACCAACATATAGAGAGGTCAAACCAAAGAGGAGTGCAGGAGAGAGAGAAATAAGTCTCAAGAGAAGTGCTTTACTCTTTGAGAGGAGAACAGAGTTAGTTAGAGTAGTGTTAGTTAGGCCAGATTTAATTAGAAAAGAGTTAGTTATAGCACAGTTAGTTAGACAAGAGTTAATTAGAGAAGAGTTAGTTCAAGAAGAGTTTATTAGAGAAGAGCTAGTCGAGTAGAATTACTTACAGAGGAGTTAGTTGGAGTAGAGTTAATCAGATAAGAGTTAGAGTAGAGCTTAGAGCTAATTAGAGTAGCATTAGTTGGAGAAGAGTTAGTTGGACAAGAGATAGTTAGAGAAGAGTGAGACCCAATGCAGACGGACTCTAGTTTGTCTGAACCCGGTGAACCCCGTCTCCGGATAGCCCTATCGTGCAGATGAACGCACTGTATCCGCACTCCCTCGAATCGGGGGTCCAAAGTGAGTAAACTCGAAATCCGGTTGCTGTTGGTGTTCGTCTGCACGCTATCCGCATACCTAATCGGATTGCCCCACGTGATTGCATCATTAGACCAGCCAGAACAACGGACACAACTGGCATTATTTAATAACTGAATGGGTTGCCATGGCGCAGTGAGTTTGGCAGCCAGTTATAACAGCTCTCCAGTTTAAAAAAAAAAATTCTTCCTATTACCTTGCTCCTTTTCCACGTGAATTTCCCTAACGGGATTAATACAAATGTATCTATCTATCTGTTGTTAGGAAAGGGATGACATTAACAAGCCACACTTTAATCTATCACTGTTTAATCTATTTGCATCAGACCATTTTTCAAAAACCAGTTTTTAAAAGTGTCAGCAATAGCCTATATGAGCAAATCTGACGTGAAAAGATTTTTTATTATAGACGGAAGTTTCAAAACAGATGAATGTTACGTTAGCTTTAGTCCTGTCAGACAACGATAGCGATAGCTACTAGCTAGCGTTAACGTTACTTCAGAGGTAGCCTACAGTACGTGAAGGACAAAGCCCTCAACAATAGCCTACATTTGTTGTTAGTAATAAAACCATGAAATTGGAAGCAATTGTAAACCATGAAACATCCAGGATCCACAGCACTTGCATTGTGGTCTCTCGTGCTCAAGCTCAGCATCTCCATAAAGCACAGGCATTTAAACAACTCAGACATGTCATGTTGCACATTGCTTTGTTGCACTGTTCTAAACTCTTTATTATCAATAACAAATATAATAATTTTTCGCTTAACCTACAGTCTGCTCTTACCACTGATTTTATAAACCACCATAATGTGTTACTGTGCAGATTAAATGTAGGCTATGCGGCTAAGCTAAACGTTGCTAGTTGGAGCTCAACTACTGTCATATGTTACTTTGATAGCATGTGTCGGTAGGAAAAACGTATGGCCAGAGAATGTGTATTAAAACCGGATGTCGTCACTTTCTCTGGCCATATGTTTTTCCTACCGACAGCATGCTCCTGTCTTCTTCTCCGTTTTCTTCAGTTGTCTGTAGCACCAAAGCGCCACCAACAGGCGTGGGGGATGTACTACAGCTGAGTCAATCGGATTCGCTGGGTTCATGTGCACGCGATTTAAAAAGTTGATATGTGTGAAAAATGAACCCGGGTTCAGGCAAACTAGGCTTCGTCTGCATGGGGTCTAAATTAGACAACAGTTAGCTAGAAAGGAGTTAGTTAGAGTAGAGTTAAAGTAGAGTTAATTAGAGAAGAGTTAGTTAGAGTAGAGTTAGTTAGACAATAATTAGTTAGAGAAGAGTTAGTTAGAGAAGAGCTAGTTCAAGAAGAGCTAGTTATAGTAGAGTTAGTTAGAGAACAATAAGTTGGAGAAGAGTTAATTAGAGTACAGTTAGTTAGAGTAGATTTAATTAGAGAGGAGTTAGAGCAGAGCTGGTTAGAGAAGAGTTAGTTCGAGAAGAGTTAGCAGGAGTAGAGTTAGTTAGAGAAGAGTTAGCAGGAGTAGAGTTAGTTAGAGAACAACAAGTTGGAGAAGAGTTAGTTAGAGAACAATTAGTTAGAGAACGGATCAGAATGTGACATGAAAGACTCAATCCCAGCTAGCAATTTTTCATTCCAAATCCATGTGTGCTGACACAGACTGTGCAGGAAGGGAATGAAGGAAGAAGAGAGTGAGAGAAGAAGAGAGTGGAGCTTACAGTTTTTCTCGATTGATTACATTCAAAAACTGGAACTTATGGCACAATGACCACAACCTGTAACTCATGTGCCAACTCCCTAAACCAATTCTGCTAAACTATAAGCACAATTATCTGCTTTAGACACAGATTTCAATTGTTAGCCACACTTTCTTCAAAACACAACACACAATTATCTGCTTTAGACACAAATTTCAATTGTTGATGACCAAGACTAATTCCTAAACATCAATACAGTGAGCCTAGCCACAGTGGACTGTGTTCTAAGGCGGAACACCTTGAGAATAAAGCAGGTGTACAGGGTGCCTTTTGTCAGAAACTCCGACAGTCAAACAGTTATGCTATGACTATGTGCAAGTAAGTCATATACATTTCCACAACTGATTGCGTCCTATCAGCACTGACACATTACTGTACTGTATTGCAATCCAATCCAATGTTACAGTTTTTCTCGATTGCTTACACACATGAAGCATGCCTCGTTTTCTCAAAACTCTAAACACAAATCCCTAAACCACTCACACAAAATGCAACAACATTCACAACACTGTGTAGGTCTATTTCTGATAGCACATTGTCAATATTGTCTTGAGCTAGAACAGGATGCAGTAGTTTTTTGTCCTTTTTTATTTTACATTTTTCTTTCTTTTTTTTGTTGACTGTACTGGCCTATATCCTATTGTTTGTTCTGTGCAAATCATTTACACATTCATTTGTGCTTGCTGTGATGTATAGGCTACAGCACTTTTGGAAAAAATAAATAAATATTTTAGTTGTTACTGTATATTTGTGTGTTGTTTTATATTTGCGTAAAAACATTATACAGTTATATTTTACTACAGGAGTAAGCGTATAGTAACATAATGTTCCTGATAAGGCCTTCATACTGGTGTTCTCCCATTTCATAGTAGTGTTTTCCATTGAGCACATCAGTGTTCAATCGATGCTTAGAATGTCTACTCCTATAATGGGCTGTGTTTGTCATTAGAAAACAAAGTACCCTTTTGAGGTGACATAACACTGTTTTGAAAGCAAAGTTGCCTTTTGCAGGATATATAAAGGGTTTTGCATTTTGTGTGAGTGGTTTTGGGATTTGTGTTTAGAGTTTTGAGGAAACGAGGCATGCTTTAAAAAAAATGTGTGTTAGCAATCGAGAAAAACTGTAATGTGAGCTGAAGGTTTTGTTTCCTTTTTCTTAAAACTAAAATAATTATTATGGTCTGTACGGAGCATTGCTTTGTTCTTTCCCACTGCCACTTTGTTATGTCCAGTGTGATCCCTGCCTAAGACTGTAGTCGACCCAGCACACTTGTGATCACTCTGCATGATACTACAGTAAAAGACCTCCATAATCTACATCACAATGCACCGCAGGTAGGGTGTCCAGAGTAGTGTGGGACATGTTACCATTGTTGAGAGGTAACCTAAAACTTTTATAAAATGTTTATCTAACTGCATACGAATCATTTGCATTCTGCCGCTTGGCTCATAAGCACCTATACTGTCCTTTGGTCGATTCAACAGCACACCAGTTAGGCCATAAAAGAGCCTCGTCCTCACCCAGGAATATGTCACAGCCCATTCATCACTATAAGACCATTCTCTTTTCTTTGTGGCCATGATGTTGCCTGGTAGCTTTCACATTATCTGCAAAGCTTGTGTAAGTCTGTTTTTTGTGATGGGTGGTTTGGTTTTGTATGAATGCCAGGCTTTTAGAAAAGCTTGGCTATTTTGCATTTGTATGAGCCAGGCTGCTGCTTTTGAATAGAAACCATGAAACAACATCATGAGCGCCTCATATGCCGGGCGGCAGCCATGTGTTCTTATTTCTGATAATTAAAAACCTAATGACCAATGAAAAAGTAGGATATTAACTCCACGTGCGGGATGCGGGACAAAGGGTCAAAATGTACAGCACAAAGTGGGTCAACCGGTCACCTTTACAGCAGAGGAACCAATGGCCTGAGAGTTGATCCACATGTGACTGTCTGCACTCATCAAGATAAATTCACTGTTACGCAAACCGTCAATCCTTGATCACCATGGCAACATGTGCAGAAAATAAACTTTTGTACAAAAAAAAACACTCAACTTTTTGAGTTGAGAAGTCTTTAAAAACATTCAGTTCGAAGATCTCCTCTCGCTTTCTGGCATTCAGTGTTCACCTCAGAGAAGTATCACAAGTTCTTAAAGTAGGAGTGACAGTGCTGATAGTGGGGTTGACTTTGTGTGTGTGTGTGTGTGTGTGTGTGTGTGTGTGTGTGTGTGTCTGTGTTTATGTGTGTGTGTGTGTGTGTGTGTCTGTGTGTGTGTGTGTATCTGTGTTTATGTGTGTGTGTGAGAGGTTTGCACTTGCAGAGTTTGAGCTCCTACTCCAACTCGACACTTCAAAGAGCACCAAGCCGTCGCCCTCTCCCTTCAGATGATAGAGACAGGCCCGGAACAGAGTGAGGGAACAGAGCAAGAATGAGAACGATAGAAAGAGAACGAGGGAGGGGGGAGGAGAGACGTGGGGGAGATAGACAGATAGAGAGATGGAGAGATGAAGAGAGAGAGCGGGGATGGACAAAATCCCGCTCAGGTTCTGTTTTCTTTTTTGTTTTTGTCGTTCATCTCCTCATCTCATTGCCATCCTCTCATCACAGGGCACCAGCGCTGATACATACATTAATGATGCACTCGGATGGAGATACAAGCGGAGGAGTGGAGAGAGGAGAAGAGGGAAGGTGTTTGTGCGTGTGTGTGTGTGTGTGAGTGTGTTTGTGTGTTTGTGTGTGTGTGTGTCTGTGTGTGTGTGTCTCTGTGTGTGTTTTTGTGTGTTTGTGTGTGTGTGTGTGTTTGTGTGGGTGTGTGTGTGTGTGTGTGTGTGTGTGTGTCTGTGTGTCTCTGTGTGTGTTTTTGTGTGTTTGTTTGTGTGGGTGTGTGTGTGTGTGTGGGTGTGTGTATTGTTGCCATGAAGCTAAAGTGGATATAGGAGTGTGTGCCAGCTAAGCGCTGCTGACTGTGAGAGCAGAGGCCTCACCAGCATAACGACCCCTCTGGACAAAGCCCAGCCTTTCATACTAGAAGGGCAGAGAGAGGGAGAGGTGGGAGAGAGGAGAGAGAGGAAGAGGGATAGGGAGGTGGAAGAGAGGAGAGAGAGGGAGAGAGACAGAGAGAGGGAGAGGGAGAGGGAGAGGGAGGTGGAAGAGTCATAGACAATAGTCATAAACATTTACTACTAAAAGTTAAAGATGATGGAGTCTTGTACATGGTCTACAGCCTGTTCCCTTTCTTTCTGTGCGTTTGTGTGTATGTGTGTATTAGCGTTTGTATGTTTCTACATAATGTGAATGTCAGTATGAAAATGCTGAATATTATACTAAGCATTCCTCTAGCAGGGCAGGCTCACTCTGTGAAACACTCCTCAAAACTCCCGTTTGCCAAATTCTCTCCTGTTGCTAAGAGATATTTAAAGGTTTTCCCGACAATCCGGCTCTCGGCTCAATGGCCTGATTCTTGCCTTTCATATTCCGTTTATTTTGTCCTCCAGTGTCCAGTAGTCTTGTCTTTGTGACAGATACAAGGTCCTGGGTCTTACTGCTGCAAATACCAGCCTTTCATTTCAGGTCACTGGCCACTTCTGCGTTTGCTTAACCTTTAATTGAGCCAGTGTGGGTTTGAAGCGGCATGAGAAACCTTCCCACACTGGTAGTGGTGGGGGACAGCAAATCCATGGTAACGTCCAGAGGCCGGACTGGGAAGATTTTACACAGTGAGTTATACTCTCTTGAAGACTGACATAGCGGGGACTATTGCAACAATAAAGAAAAAACAAAACAAATTCTTCTTTGTGTGTGTGTGTGTGTGTGTGTGTGTGTGTGTGTGTGTGGCACCGCATTTTTCACACATGAGAGACCATGTGTGCATGTGTGTGTGCATGTGCGTGTGTATGTGTGTGTTTGTGTGTGCGTGAATGTGTATGTGTGTGTGTGTGGGAGTGTGTGGGAGTGTGTGTGAGTGTGTGTGAGTGTGTGTGAGTGGCACCGCATTTTTCAACACGTGATTCACTGATACACTTGTGTGCATAGGCAGAGATCCCGGGGGGGACGGGGGGGACAACACAAGCGGTGCTAATTATAGACGTAAAAAAATGTGTTTTTTAAGTGTTGAAAAATCATGTTCCCCCTATTCCTCAAAGTGGTTTGGTTCACATGCTGTTTCCAACGGGCAGGGCTACCGGCAGCTCCGTGTTTCAGTTAATCAGCCCAGTAGCCTACACGGTCAGATTGTCAGACTGTTTCCTCCTCTGTCCCCTGTCGCTGCCGCTATGATACACGATATGTAAAGAGATTTACCTCATTCTCGAACGCAGTAAGAACATGTAAAGAAGAAGTTTTTTTCTAAACTCCATTTACGAAGTTCCAATCGATATGCACAAGTATACATAAGTTTATTAATGGATTGGCATGACAACGTGAACGTTTGCCGATAACACACGCATGCCGGTAATTAACACAGTTAAGATAGCTAGCTAGACAGTCTAGGACACTGTCCTGTCAGGGCAGGTTCATGCTAGTTAATAAACGTAGGTCTACATCTCAGTGCCTCTCCAGATTTGTTAAGTTATCTGAAGTTAAATTAATGTCATCTTTTTCTGGGGTCCATCAACTATGCTGGTATTGTAATATAGAGTGACAGTGGCATAGGAGGTAGAGAAGTTGTATTGTAATCAAAAGGTTGCTAGTTCGATTCCCTGTTGAGCTGTTTCATAACTTATTTTGAGCATCAAGTTCTCTTGAACTTTGGACATTATTTGTCTGTGAATAGATATTTCGTGTTAGTACATTTAATGCTGTTTAGATAATTCTATAATGACTTCGAATTTCTGTTTGTAAATGTGATAAGAGAATTCGGTATTTAGCAGTTTATGCTAGCTCTTGTGAAAGCAATTTTTTCATGTCCCCCCCCCCCCCCCCGGAATTACACTTTGAAATTTGACCATGTATTGTCCCCCCCTACAATGAAATGGGATCTCCGCCCCTGCTTGTGTGTGTGTGTGTATGTGTTCAAGTGCATCCAGTGTTGAGTAAAACCATATCTTGAGCAGCTGGGATGTCACTGTAGCATCACATCTGTACACACACACACACACAAGTACAAATACACAGACACACAACCACGTAAAAACCAACTGTTCTAATATATTCAAGCATAAAAATCAACCTTAATCAAAAAAAAAAAAACACATTTCCTAGCCGTAAGCATTCACTGCATATAAATAATACTGTATATTCCAATACTTTCAACCACTGGAGCCAGCGGGAGAGAGGAGGCTGAACTCTAAGCAGGCTGCCCCGGCAGGGTGCATGGCGCTGGGGCAGTATCGACCCAGACCTCCTAAAGTGCTGGAGAGGTCCAGCAACTAAGGTCAAACATCCGGTTTCTACTGCTACACCACCTGGCCTATCACCCCTCATTGAGATGGAGTGAATTGCTGGTATATGTGATTATCATTTAGATAGAGACTTGGAGGCTGTGGCTGTAAGTGCCCAAAGTGCATTATTCAACACTATGACCCAGGAAGGGAATAAGAGTATGCACGAAAAAAAGAGGAAAGTCACATTTTGTTCTCTTTGCTGGTTTATTTGACACACACACACACACACACACACACACTAAACATGCATTCATCACATACAAGTGTTCACACACACACACATTGATAACCTGTGCTTCTCACCTAATACACAAACACACATATGTGAACAACCACGTAACATATGCAAATACACATACGCGCGCACACACACACACACACACACAAATACACATGCGCACACACACACACACACACACACACACACCCCCACACCCTCTTACATAATCTGTCCTTGTAATAAAGTGCTTCTATCCCCTGACACTTGGCAAATCCACACCTCTGACCTCAAAGGAACATCACAGTCTGCTGGGACAATCTCTTTCAGATACAACGACACACACAGATACACACACACACACACATACACACAGACAGACACATACACTCTAACTGCATTGACATTTTACTGAGCAGGCATAAGGATTGTAGAGATACAGATAGATAGATAGATAGATATAGAGAGAGAGATGGGGATGGAGACAGGGAGAGATGTTAGAGACCCCAACCCTAGGGACCTAAAGAGGTAGACTTTAGAGAGAGAGTTCAAAAGAAGGAGAGAGACATCTGATAGAGGTAAAGTATTGGAGACATAACTAAACTAATGCTGAGATGGTGATGAGACAGCTGAGACGGTGATGAGCCAGCATCCTCACCCCAGTGCTCTCACTGCTCATAAACACAGATGGGGCTCTCAATGAAACACACACTTCTAGACAACAGATATAGCAATACACAACACACACTTTTAAAAGAAACATCCCAAATTAAACCCACACATACAGTGAAACTACACACAGTACTGCAGCACAGGTACCCACACAACACACCATTCAAATAAAACATGGATGTAGAAGGGGCCCAAGCTATTCATTTAGTGAACCGATCTAAAATAAAAGTGTTAATACTGTGTCCTGCTAGTGTTAACACTGTGTCCTGCTAGTGTTAATACTGTGTCCTGCTAGTGTTAATTCTTATAGATCTACATGGGCCTATGAAGAACATTTGACTGCCATAGAAAGCATGAAAAGTATTCCAGGTTTTCTGCACAGTGAACAGCTGAACAAATTATGAACAGACAAACATGTGCAAATCCACAGCTGCCTTATTCACAGTCTTCCAAACAGGCTGCTAGCTTGTCAGACCGCGTAAAGATTGTGTGTGAAATGGAAGAATGAAACAGAACCGACTCACAGACCAAAGTCAGCAAAGAAATGTATATCATTCACTGAACGCATAGCAAACTATGGCAGTAGACACGTTAAATCACATGCAAGATCGCCCTCTATTGGTCTATTGAAGAAACAACACTCAAAATCCATCACTTTTTCCTCAGCCTCTTCCCTTTGTTTCTGCCATCCCTCAGAACTGCTGTCATGGTTCTCTCTTTTAATCTCATGCAAAAACAGTTATCCCTCTCACCCACCCACAGAGGGCGGCCCGGGATGCACCATTTGTCTGGGCTCTGTGTAATTACAGTAATTCACACATCCTCCCGGAGTTTATGTGGGCCCCCATTGACTGTGGATCATCCCCCCAGCACTGTAACTACAAGCCTGTTGACAGAGGACTTTCAGGGAGAAAAATACCCACGAATATGAAATGGCACTGCATTGTACTTTGCCAGGGGAAGTACACACAGCACAAAAAGGCAGCCTGATCGTGATCTGGGTGTGTGTCTATATGATCTGGGCGTGTGTATATCAAGGCGTGTCTATATGATCTGGGCGTGTGTCTATATGATCTGGGCGTGTGTCTATATGATCAGGCTGTGTGTCTATATAATCAGGGCGTGTGTCTATATGATCAGGGTGTGTGTCTATATGATCAGGGTGTGTGTCTATATGATCAGGGTGTGTGTCTATATGATCAGGGTGTGTGTCTATATGATCAGGGCGTGTGTCTATATGATCAGGGCGTGTGTCTATATGATCAGGGTGTGTGTCTATATGATCAGGGTGTGTGTCTATATGATCAGGGCGTGTGTCTATATGATCAGGGTGTGTGTCTATATGATCAGAGGAATGGATGTACACCATCATGCACTGCTTTTCGGTGTCTGGGTGGTACAGGAAGAAACGGGCTCCCTGGCACGACCCAAAAAGAGGAGAGGACCTAGCCAGCAATCAATTCAATTAGTAGGGATTGCTCAAGCAGGTGTAAAACTACAGAGCCAAATAAAAAGAGGGGGAGAGAGGGAGAGAGAGAGAGAGAGAGAGAGAGGGAAGGAGAGAGAGAGCGAGCAGCCAATCCTGTTCAGACTTACCGCTCTCTGTGGACAGCTGACTGTGGAACTCTGGAAACTGTGTTTCCACGGGAACACTAATGGTGCGACGCAGTAGGCGGACCTTAGAGGGGTCCGTCCGTCTGTCCTGCAGGAGCAAGGGATGGACCTGGGAGGGAGAGAGAGAGAGAGGGAAGGAGGGAGAGAGAGAAAGATAGAGAGAGAGAGAGTGAGGGAGAGAGATAGAGAGAGGGATGGAGAGAGAGAGGGAGAGGGAGAGAGAGATAGGGAGGGAGAGAGAGAGAGAGAGAGAGGTGTTGACAATAGTAGAGCATTAAGGACAAGAAGTGTTCAGATTGAGCTTTACAGACACACTAATTACACCAATAAGGGAATCCAACAGAAGGCAGGTGAGCATGAAATACTGCTTGGAGACTTGGACTAGTGAGCTAAAGTTTAGTATGTTGCTGTCATCTCTAAATGTGTCTGTATCCCTCTCTTCTCTTGCACTCCTTCATCTCGTCCTTCATCTCGTCCTATTTTGCAATCCTGTTCCATCTCTTGCAATCCTGTTCCACCACTTCCCGCCTTCCATCTTCTTTCCTTTCTCTCATCCTCCCTTCATCATTTTTCATCTCTTTCTCATTCTATTTTCTCCTCATCAACCTCCTCCTCCTCCTCTGTCCTCCTCCAGTTTCTCCCTTGCCTACTGTGTTTCCATGACCCATTTGCCGCCTCACCGGCCCCCTCGGCTCTGGGTTTCGCCACCGAACAGAAGCTCATTCTGCCGGAAAGCTGTTCTCCCCGGTTGGAAAACTCCACAGAGAAAAGAGCAGCAACAAGCTCCTTCACCGTACCTGAGCCAGGCTTAGAGAGAGACAAAAAAGATATGCAATGACTCTTGTCTTTGTACATCTTTTATTTTCATCAGTTACCTTCACTTAAATGTCAGGCATGCTTTAGGAAAGAGCAATCTTCTAAAAGATGTATTTAGCCAGATCAGGAATCAACAAACTATCCTATATAGTATGTATATAGTATATATCAGTATATAACTGCTACATGACACCAGGCCTACGCAGACATGTAACACAACCTGCTTTCACCCTACAGGACATATTGAACCTTTCAAATATACTTGTATTGTCACTTGATTATGTATCAAGGGGTGAAGGGGTGGGGTGGGTAAAAGATAATTAGGAATGATCTGACATTGCTGTTGATACATTCTACCGTAGGTCAACAACAGTGATCAAGAGCCAATGCATTCAATCTTTCAATAGTACAACAAACAACAAACTCAAATATTTCACATTACACATGAATTATTCATGTGAGACTGGGTGATGAATTGACTGATGTTATGGATGGAACCTTGATGTAAAGCAATATCTTGTATATTGTATGATGACTAGCAAAAAGAAAAACCAATAAAAATGAAATTAAAATGAGGACATATGACATTACGGTTGAAACTATTCATCTTGTGTGGTCTCAACTGCAGAGGCCAAAGCCATAGAGAGAGAGAGATGTTACCTGAGAGGAATGAGGAAGACTGCAGTGTAGGCGAAAGAGGAAGTTCAGGAAGGAGAGAGAGAGAGGGATAGCAACAGATAAAGACAGAGAGAGGGGGCTGAGGACTGAATAAATCAAGAGGGAGAAGGAGGGAAGGATAAAAGTCAGAGTGTGAGAGTGAAACTGTGAAGGGGGGATGAAGAGGGATAAGAAGGGAGGGGTACAGGAAGAAAAGGAGTGACAGAAAGGTGAGAGTAAAAGTGTCTGTGATAGTGTGATGCTCTTTAGCATTTAGCACATACCTCCCTTGTGTCTCTCTCTCTCTCTCTCTCTGATTTGAACAAACTGACTCCATTGTACTGTCCCATGCTGAGGACATGGGGAAGGTTGTTTAGGGTGCAGAAGAATGGAGAATAGCGATGCTCTTGTATTTTTTTTTAACTGAAAAGTTTACAAGGTGAAGAAGAAGTGCATGGTCTGTTGATTTTTTTGTTTGGGTCAGCAAAGATGGGTGGAGGATTCTACAGAACAAGTTACTGGGGACGGGTTCAGCTGAGGCTGGAGAGGTTTTTCAGGGAATGGTGTCTGGTCGCATGAAAATTGAAAATGCTTCTCATAAACCGGTTAATGATGTTATGACTTTCTCTAGGGCTTGGGGTGTGTGAAGTTGGAGATGATGGACACGTGGTTTCCAGAGGGAGGGCTGAGGTGAGCTTTTCCTTTTTTCCTTTATTAATGTAATGGTGTACAACTTGTCGGATGGAGGTTGTAATGTTTTATGTGTTTTAATGGTGTAATTATGTGATGAAGTTAGTATAATTGAATAAAGGAATTTTAAACCTATCTCTCGCTTTCCTCTCTTTCTCCCTCCCTATCTCTGTCTATCTCTCTCTCAAATTCAAATTAGCTTTTACAAGAATTTTACAAAATGCAATGAAAAATGTTTCACATGGAGCAGTGTTGGTATGATATGGTATATATAATTTTAAAATAACAAATTAATTCAAATTAATTCATGGATAAAAAAAAAGAAAAATAGTAAGGCTTTAATTATTCTTTCTTTCTTCCTTCCTTTCATGTGTCTGGTGGCTGTTTAAGTTTTGGACATTATGACAAGGTCATCAGCCAATTAAAGGCCCTTAACCTCCAATTCTCTCCAAGGGCCTGGAGCTAAAGAGCTATTTTGGCCAATTCATTTTTATGAAGGTTGAATAGGGTGGGGCTTAATGCAACCTTCTCTAATGCCTTGTTGTTGGGAGGACATTTCTTCAGGGTTTCATATGTTTGCAGAGAATGTATTATATTGGTGCGTAGATTTTATTTTGTCAAAGGGTTTCCCTTCAATCCCATTTTCTAGTCATTTAAGAAACAGGCGTTTGTTCCATATCAAATCTTTCAAAATCAACGAAACAGTCATAAACTTTTGATTTGTTTCGATATGCGTGCTTATTAATAATTGTATGGAAAAGGCAAAGGTGGTCAGATGCCCCGTGTTTTGTCAAGAATCAGATTTGGTATTTTCAAACTCTTTGATGGAGTTTTGTATTCTCTTGTTTACAACGGAGCTTGGATGCTATTGAGGCACTTTAAGTGTTTTGGATCGCAAAATGTTCTCTGGTTTTATAGAGTTTGTTCCAGTTTTGCCAGAAGCTGTTTGCATTAATAGATTCTTCCATTATGTTAAGAAGATGATGTGTGTGTTGTACCTTCTTCATTTTGAGGGTTTGTTTGTATTCTTTAAGCATTTATTTGTATTGAAGGTGTAGGGTTTGATTATAGGGGTCCCTGTTTTAGACTAGAAAGTTTTAAGAGAGTTTCTAAAGAGTTTTTTCTGTGTATTTTTACATTCATTATCAAAAAAAATGTAGATGTAGATTTCCCTTTGGTTTTTGGTGTTTTGACCATATTGCTCATGACTGCTGATTGATGAAATATATTTATAATGTCCTTCAGTAATAAACTAATGCCTTGCTGAGGTATATTTGGTTTAGAACTACGAGAAATAGTAGCAGTTGATTATGTTGACCTTTTGGTCATTATAGTCTTATTTATACATCTAAGAATATTCTATACTTGGCAGTTGAGTAGGTCCGCTGATTGTCTTGTTGAATTCTGTTCTTTTTAAGTAAATTGCTTTCTTGTTATGGTCTGATAATGGCGTTAGTGAGCTGACTATGAATGCCCTAAGATGATCCTGATCAATATCTGTAATGGCGTAGTCTACTGTCCTGCTGCCAAGAGGAGAATTAGAGGCTTGAGGTGACTGGCACCTAAATTTTGTTTGTCGTGATCGTTTCTCAAGTTTTGAGTAGATGATTATTGATATACTGATATATTTGTCTCCTTGTGTGCTGATTGTGTCTGGATCAACTCCAGTCCTCTCGTTTAAATCACCACAGACTAGAACACTGCCTTTTGCCTGAAAATGGCTGATCTCCTCCATTAAGAAACGTTCCTCATTATAGTAAGGTGATTCAGAAGGAGGGATATATGTTACACATGAGAAAATATCTTTGGTTGTAGAGACTGCCTTTTTTTATTTTCAGACAAATACAACATTGTCCTGTTCTAATATCATAGCACCCCTAGCATAGTTATATCAATGACAATACTACTGTATTTCCCTGAAGCCTATCGGGCAGCTAGTGGATACATCTCCTCTACTCCATGTCTCCTGTAATATTAGGATGCCAGAGGTCTGTACCTTTCTTAGGAAGTCTGGATTCAAAGAATTTAGGCCCTGAATATTCCTGAATAAGATGAACCCATTAATATTGATGTTGTAGCTATTTTTAAGACATGCAATACACATAAAGAATATTGCACATCCTTATCCTATTCTGTATCCTTTACCAACCCCACTCTAACTCGTGTCATAAACAGAAATGCTTATTTGTGTGTCTGTGTGGGGATATGATGCCTGTGTGTGTGTGTGTGTGTGTGTGTGTGTGTGTGTGTGTGTGTGCATGCAAGCATGCTTGCATGTGTGAGAGTGTGTGTGTTAGTGTGCGGTGTGTGCATGTGTGTGTGTCTGTAAGAGGGTGGGTGACAGAGTGTGTGTGTGAGATCATGCATGTGTAGAACAAGTAATTACTGCTTAAACTGTTCATTTGTGATTGTGAGTCTTACCAGCTGCTGTTAGGTAGAGCTGGTAGCCCTGACCGCTTCAGTCTGCTGGCCCCTTGCTACCCTGTGTGTGTGTGTGTGTGTGTGTGTGTGTGTGTGTGTGTGTGTGTGTGTGCGCCTAGTTACTGAGCACTGGTGCATGTCATAACCTTTGCATTTTCAGATTCATGCCCACCTCTCCAGAAGATGGTCCTTTACTACCACATTCACACACACACACACACACACACTCACAAGTGCACACGCACACGCACACACACCTTTATGGGCTTGCTGTCTCTGTCCCTGCCCAGGAGAATGTGTTTGCTAACAGCTCACAGTGTCGCTTCAGGATGGCATGGTTCAGCAAATCACATGGGTGAGCATGTGCTTGAAGAGAGCAGAATACGTGTATGTGTGTGTGTGTGTGTGTGTGTGTGTGTGTGTGTCTGCTTAAAGAGAGCGAAATGAGTGTGTGTGTGTGTGTGTGTGTGTGTGCTCGGAGAGCAGAATGAGTGTGTGTGTACGTGTGTTTGAACAGAGCAGAATGAGTGTGTGTGTGCTTGAAAAGAGCAGTATGAGAGTGTGTGTGTGTGTGTGTGTGTGTGTGTGTGTGTGTGTGTGTGTGATAAATAAGTGATGGAGTTTAGTACTGGCTAAGGACCTGGAGTAAGGAATGGGTTGATGGTGTTATGTAACTGCTGCACTAATGCCCTCACTGACACCCCACTCATGAATACACACACACACCGACACACACACAAATAGGACTGTAGGCTTTTTTTTTCATATATTGTCATAATACCACTAAAGGCACCTCAGTGTGTGTGTGTACCAACAATGGCACTATTTCTCAGCCTACCAGACATGTTTTGACATCAACTGTGTTTATTTATTTATTTATTTGTGTGTGTTTATAAATATTTGTTTATTTGAGTTTGTTGTGCATTGATTAATTTCCTCTCTGCTCTGCAACGGCTCTGGGGACACTGATATGGCAGCTTTGTGTGCTGGGGTGTTTCTCCCTGTCACACACACACACACACACAGCTGTGACATTCCAAGATGTAAACTAGCAGGATTACGATAGGGGTTTGTGGGTGGGTTGTAATTCAAGACTCTCTATTGGGCTGCATTATTCTATTATGCTCTTCGCAATGGTGCACATTTCTCTCTGTCTCCTCCTGTGGTCCATGTTTCTATTTCTCTGTTTCTCTCTCTTCCAGTAGTCCATCTCTCTCTCTCTCTCTCTCTCTCCCAGTGGTCCATCTCTCGCCATTTCTGTTTTTCCTGCTATCTTTATGTCTCTCAGCATTTTTACTTTTATTGATCCATCAATATCTTCCACTTGACAGTCTTCCTCTGGTCTCTCTCTCTCTCTCTCTCTCTCTCTCTCTCTCTCTCTCTCTCTCTCTCTCTCTCTCTCTCTCTCTCTCTCTCTCTCTCTCTCTCTCTCTCTCTCTCTCTCTCTCTCTCTCTCTCTCTCTCTCTCTCTCTCTCTCTCTCTCTCTCTCTCTCTCTCTCTCTCTCTCTCTCTCTCTCTCTCTCTCTCTCTCTCTCTCTCTCTCTCTCTCTCTCTCTCTCTCTCTGCATATCTCTCCCCTCCCTCCCCATCCACACCACTTTTCCCCCTCACTCTCCCCCGCCTCCCTCTTACTCTTTCTCTCCATCTCTATATGTGAATGACTGTAGGGGTGGATTGGACGGGTGGATCTCACTAGGCAGACATCCCATACTGCATTTTAAGCACACACACACACACACACACATATCTGTAGCACCAGATAGACCCACCCAACAAACACACACACACACACACACACACACACACACACACACACACACACACACACACACACACACACACACACACACACACACACACACACACACACACACACACACACACACACACACACACACACACACACACACACACACACACACAAAAACACAGAGAAACACATCAGAAGCATCATATAGACCCATCCAACACACACACAGCGCTATAAATGGCGGGATCTGGTTGCAGTGAGGTGCCTGTAATGTATGGCTGTATGAGGTGCCTGTAATGTATGGCTGTATGAGGTGCCTGTAATGTATGGCTGTATGAGGTGCATGTAATGTATGGCTGTATGAGGTGCATGTAATGTATGGCTGTATGAGGTGCATGTAATGTATGGCTGTATGAGGTGCATGTAATGTATTGCTGTATGAGGTGCATGTAATGTATGGCTGTATGAGGTGCATGTAATGGCTGGCTGTATGAGGTGCATGTAATGTATTGCTGGCTCTTGTCTTCCAGTCGATAGCATATCAATGCCAGAGGCTGAATCTCCTCAATCTCAGCTGCAGTAGGATGCGTTCTTAGTGAAACATGTATAAGCACATTATGGTTCTTTACATTGTCTTCATAAAGCACCCCTCATCGTTGTCAAGAGTATAACGATTCTGTGGCTAGTAGATTTGAAAGAAGCTGTGAAAAAACTACTGAGGTATATATTTTGTCAACTAAGGGGAAGGTTCCATGTGGAGTATTTACAGCTGGAGAAAAGAGATGCAAGGAGATGGGGAAGGATGAAGCTGCTTTTGTTGTGTGTTCTCACAAGTCTTTTCTTCATCTCACAGTAATGTCCACTGTCAGCCAAACATTTCAAAGGATCCACAAGAAGTACCTTCATGTGTCTACATATTGTATGTTAGTATTGTATATATATTTGTGTGTGTGTGCCTGTGTCTGTGTGTAAGTGTGTGTGTGTGTTAAATAAAAAAACTAGAAAAACCAAATACAGTTAAAGGAGTTTAAATATAGTGATTGGAGACTGGAACAAATAAAGGAACAGGAAGAGAAGGGAGACGGATACAAGAGGGAAGAGAGTATGGGAGACAGGAAGAAGACAGACACCTGGTCCATATAAGGAAGGCAAGACATAGGGATGACAGAGGGAACAGGGGAACTGGGAACTCAGAAAGAAGCAGAGAGGGTGATGGATGGATAAAAGTAGAGAGAGATAGATAGATAGAGATGGGTAGAAATAGAGAGATGGAGTAAAAAAGAAGGAAAAAGAAGAGAGAGCGAGAGAGAGAGAGAAAATGGTAGAAGGAAAAAGCATGGGCTGAATTAGTGTTGCAGTTTGTCACCATTTCATATGTGTGTGTGTGAGTCTGTGTGTATGTGTGTCTATGTGTGTGTGTGCGTATGTGTGTGTGTGTGCGTTGGTGTATGTGTGTGTGTGCGTTGGTGTGTGTGTGTGTGTGTGTGCGTGTGTGCGTGTGTTCAATGGCCATGGGCGTCTTTGTTCTGCTGAGCTAATGAACAGCACAGGTGGCTAATGCTAACGTTAGCGCTAATGCACCTCCGCCTCGGGATACACTCCTCCTCCCACCGACTCCGTCAGGAAATACACTCCTCACACTGCAGTCAGACGTGAACACACACCTCATCCTGCTCTTTCATCTCACACTGCAGTCAGAGGTGAACACACACCTCATCCTGCTCTTTCATGCTAGGCTACACAGAGTTCATTGCCACATCCACTGTCATCCACTTGTCCAGCCGTCAAACAGAGACAGTATTTCTCATAGCAGTCTGAAGCAAATATGAATGCTTCTTAACCTTTGATTAGGGCCCAGAAGGAGCACAGGCAGGTCATCTGTCTGTGAAAGCTCAGGCATTTGTGAGATAGCCAGTCTGGAGTTCACTTTTTCAAAACACTTAAAACATTCACTATATCAGTAGAACTAATTTGCTCAAATTTAGATACTCTTCAAAACAGTTAACTTTCAGTTCAAACATAATGCATTCAGATCACTGTCCAAGTATGAAACTATATTTTGGGGATTTAAGTGGGAAATGCATTCAGTTTTTTTGTTTGCAGCCTTGTGGTCATCTATACAAATGTGGTCATATTTGCATTGAAATGTATACAGGCAGAATAGAGATGTAGTTGTCTCTGAAGACATCAGGGCCATATCAGGGCCATATCAGGGCCAGATCAGGGCCAGATCAGGGCCAGATCAGGGCCATCTGGGGTGTTTTGCATCTCATTCTGGTGGAGAAGAGGGGGAGGATGTGTTTGTGTGTGTGCGTGTGTGTGTGTGTGTCCTACCTCCTCTTTGTCGAGCAGCAGCATCTGGCAATCTGTGACAACGCAGTACTTTTGATTCCACACGGCTCGTTCTGAACACGGATGACCACAGGACACCCAGTGACCTGATGACCTTGCCATGTCTGAGAGAGAGAGACAGAGAGGGAGCGAGAGAGAGAGAGAGAGAGAAGGAGAGGGAGGAGGGGAAGAGGGAAGCGGGGAGGAAAGGGAGGGGAGAAGAAAGGATAAATATAGAGAGATGAAGAGAAAGAAAGAAAAACAATTTGCTTAGAGCAAACGAAATAACAAACACAACAGCAGAACTCGATATTAGACCACTTCAAGAGAATATTGGGGATATTGGTTTTGTCAACAGTAGCATTTTTTGTGTCTTTTCACTTTCTGGCTTGCAAACACAGCACACTTCTTGTATTTCAATGAAGTGTAATTTGAATTTCAGTTTGCGAGACAGGGTGAGATAGTGAGAGCACTACAGAGTCATGCAATATGGAGAGAGGGAAAAAGAGAGGGAAAAAAGGAAGAAAGAGAAGAGTGATTTAGAGACGTGGAAAGACAACTAGGAATCTGTGCCGAGGCAATTTGTGCGGAACACACACACACACACACACACACAGACAGAATGATAAGGGGGAATGGACAGGGAATGACAGCCCAAAAGCAAATATTAACACACACACCATGTTTGAGAGTGACAAAATCACAGATAGCCTTGCTGTGTGCTGTCATCTGCTGAGGCTTTCAGAGACAGGGAAGCATAGCAGAGCACACCAAAATGGGAAGGAAGGACCAAAAAGACAAGAAAATGATAATAATAAGTAACAACGCCTGCCACAAACAGCACTTCAACTCTGCTGTTAAACGTGTCCATCACTTTCACAAGGACATAGGAAACACACAAATAAAGTCATATTTCCAACAGAAAGCTCTGGTTTCAACAACAGATCAGACAATTGCACCATCAGCATTGTATCAATATTTAAGTACACAAGTCTAATTGAGAAGTCTAATTCTAGTGAGAGAGTGATAATGAATGAGTGAGTGAGTAAGTAAGTAAGTATGTGATGAGTGAGTGAGTAAGTAAGTGATGAGTGAGTGAGTAATGAGTGAGTGAGAGTGTTTGTTTTTGGAAAGTATTTTCAGAGATTGGAGCAGTAGGTGTGTCAGACTGGTGTGTGTTCCTGCTGTTGGTCCCTGTGCAGGCAGTTAAAGTATGTGGGTCATGGAGTCATGCTTTCCTCTCTGGCCATCCCAACATGACCGCAGGCACACTCTGCATGGGGCGCTATAGTAGATGATACCGCAACACACACACACACACACACACACACACACACACACACACACACACACACACACACACACACACACACACACACACACACACACACCAAGAGAGAGATAGAGAGACTGAAAGAGAGAGAGGAGCTTACTGTAAGGTATTTTAATACACAACAAATACGTGCAAAGTAAAAAAAACACACACACACTCTGCTTCTGATACTCCAGGCTGTGCAGCATTCATGTTTCACACACAACAAATTACCTTGTGTCTTCCATTTTCTTCCCTGACGTGCAGCCTGCTAGTTCAACACTAACCTATAGGCTGTGTGGTACAGTCTGAGAATAGTGTGTGTGTGTGTGTGTGTGTGTGTGTGTGTTCTGCAGTAACCCACAGGTTTCACTTGATCAATAACACTGACCAGGATGTGAAAAAAAGCTACTTCTAATAAAACTAGCTGTGTTGTCTGTGTTGCTTGTAGTTGTCCAAGACTGGCAGTTATTATAGCCTAGAGCCAGAGGATGGGAACATGTACCTATTTTCTGAATACATCCCTGAGCAGTACTCACACACAGCTACATGGTTATAACATGTTTATAAACACTTTAATAAACCAATAGTTTATTTTCATAGCTGGCAGTCATGCATTCCGAAAATGTCAGATACTCTTACAGGAAGGCAAAGCATTCAGGTGCTGCTGCAAAAGGATGCCAAATAAAAGCTAAGTGAAGTTCCGGAATGTTACCCAGCAACCAAATTAACGACGCAGTGAAAAGTTCTGCCTACTCTCGTCAGTTAATGTGTTTGTTGCCATGCCAACGCCAATGAATTGTACTTCCATGGAGAACGCATTTTGGAATGTGCAGCAGCTAAAGACTCTGATCAGTAGTCATAGTGCTGTCTTTCCACCGGCCGAGACCCAGAGCCACACATGCATGCACTCACGCAAACACACACAAACACACACACCCACAACCACACCCACTCAAGAGCAGTGGATTAGGGGAAAAACACAATAGAGATGAATGCAGACAAGAGGGCAATAGAGACAGATCAGGATGCAGAGATAGCAGCTGAGGGCAACAGAGAAACGAGGTGTGTGTGTGTCTGTGTGTATGAAAGAGAGACAGCGTGAAAGAGAACAATAAAGCCAGGTCAAGAAGAAAGACAGGGGGAAAGAGTGAATGAGAGAGAGAGAGGGGTTGTAAAAAAGAAGAATGAGAGAAAGACAGATGGAAAAGGAGAGTGAGACAGTGCAGCACACTGAAAAGGGTGAGGACAAGATGGCAGACAAGGAGATACAGATAGGGAGAGAATCTGTGACATATAGACAGAGGCAGGGATGACAGAGAAAGAGGGAGAGGGAGAGGGAGGAGAGAGAGAAAGAGAGAGGATAGAGAGAGAGAGGAGGAGAGAGAGAATGAGAGAGATCAAAAGAGAGGGAGGGAAGAGAGAGTGAACGAGAGAGGCAGGAGAGAGAGAACAAAAGAGGGGGAGGAGAGAGAGAAAGACAGAGGGAGGAGAGAGAGAATAAAAGAGAGAGAATGAAAGACAGGGAGGAGAGAGAGAAAGAGAGAGGGAGGAGAGAAAGAGAGAGGGAGGAGAGAGAGAGTGAAAGAGAGAGATAATGAAAGAGAGGGAGGAGAGAGAGAAAGAGAGAGGGAGGAAAGAGAGAGCGAAAGGGAAAGACTTTAATCCCAGGTCTCCTTTCCCTCCTATATTTTGTGGGGTCATGTGACTTCTGTTGGCCAATCAAGCATGTATACAAGCATGTTATGTATGGTAAACAGAAACAGTATTGAGTTCTTATTGTCAGTTATACGATATCCTCTCCAATGCTACATAAGTCAACACACACACACACACACACACACACACATCCCTCCCTCCCTCCACTACACCCACACACACACCTGTCATCATGAGGATGTTGAGTGTGATACGAACGATGACTGATTTGAGATTTTCAAGAGCTTCCAGAAGCAAAGCTGATGGTATCCTACATCCCCGACAGAATCTGATTCCAGAAGCACTAATCTGTGGTGTCCTCTGAATTTAGTGTAACATTTTTATGAACTTTACAATACATTTACAGTACAGCAACATTCTCCTTTGCCTTGAATCTTTAGACAAAAATCTTTAGCACATCTTATCCACCCCTAAAAAAACCCATATTCCACAAATATTTCAAGGCAAGCAGTTGTCATGACACCAAGAACAAACTTCTGTAATCTGTTGGTTTGTCACAATTCTGTAGATACCACTTTTGAGTGTGGTAAATGTACCACATGTGACGAATGTTGTCAGTAGTACAGTGGTTAGTGTTGTTGTCTAACAAGTAGCGACTTGGGTTCAATGCAATGCAAGGACGCTATTGTAAGTGCCACCAGACCTTCATTGCAGTTGCATTTTTGGGTCACCTTTTCCTCATCGATAACCCATGACTAACATATACAGCAGCAATAGTGGGAGAATGTCTTCAGTGACAACTACATCGAAATGTTTCCGTCACACACGCACATTTCAAATACTGTCAAATGCTGTATTACCACTTGTGTATTACTGCAAACTAGCAAAACAAAGCAGAAAACTGATACATTTTCCACAAAAAGCAGAATAATATGTGTATAGTTTCATTTGTCTGTCGAAATACAGCCTCTTTTCATCTACAGTGATCTAAATTTTTAACTGAATGTTGACTGTTTTGCACAGAGCAAAAAAGTTTTGCTGGTGGTTAACATTGACATTGACGGGTATTCATACATTTCGGAAGAAGCGGTCATTGAATTTTGTATCTAAGCAATGCAAAGGTATCTGCAGTTTAGTCTAAGTTTATCTAACAGTTTAGTTTAGATCCAGATCCATGATAGGCTACTGATATGGTGAATGTGAAAAAGGTGTACATGATATTGAGACCAGTGTAAAAATGACTGGAAAAAACTGTAACAGCATCTGGTACATTTACCTTCTTCAGTGAGTAGATTATTTTATTCAAACCATCTTAGTGTCAGCACTTACTGGGTTTTGTGTGTTTGTGTGTGTGTGTGTGTGTGTGTGCACATGTGCGTGTGCAAGTATTGAATGTGTTCATAGAATGAGCTTTTATTGATTAGAAGAGCTGGAAGACCGGGAAGATTTATGATCATTTAACATCATTAGGCCAGTGAGTGGCACAGTAAGCTTAAAACTCTCTGCCCCTCAGCAAACAATCAATAGCAGCATCTCTGATCATCTGTGTGTACCCAGCCATCCCACACAATATGGGTATGCATGCACAAACAGCACAAACACACACACACGTATAGTACACAGACATCCCACACAACACACACACACGTACAGTACAGTACATGCACAGGCACACACACACACTCCTCACACTCCACACACAAGCAGTAACACAAACACACATGCACCTCAACACAAGCACTCTCTGCTGGCACATTCGAGGGCAATCACACACACACACACACACACACACACACACACAAACAATCACACACACACACACACACACACACACAATCAATACTATGTCTGGTAGAGAGAGAGTGATATGAGAGAGATAGTGGCACCTTATACAGTGATAGTAATTGTCTCTCTGAAGCCGATATTTCAGAGCATTAGCAGAAGAGCTGGCCAGCGATGATGCCAAGAGCAAGTCCACATGAGAGAGCAGAGGAGCTCAGGGGAGAGGACTCTATTATCCAGTAGTAGTCTGGAGATGGGCGCAGACAACATGGCAAAGGGGGGGAGAAGGGGGCAGACAAAAGGGTCTGAAAACATGGCAAGAAACAACAGACATCTGATGTGTAGGCGACTGCCACTGGTGTTCCAACCCTAACATCAGACATAACATACTGTATGTTTTATCGAGCGAAAGATTGACCGTCTGTCTGTCTTTAACAAGTAGAAGTATGTTTGAATAATATATTTTACAGTTGTTCTTGATTGTGATAGAACCGAAAATAGCTATTCTACTGCTATTTTGTATCATCTAATTCTGTAACTCATAACCCTGGGTGTTTACTCTGTCTGTCTCTGAGACCGGAACCATTGGCATTAGAACCCCTTCCCCCCAGATAGCCTCCTTCCTGCTATCACCCTTTGTCCTCTGTTATCACCCCTCCCCCCATAGGGGAACCCCTCCATCTCACTGTCTCCCCTTCCTGCCATCACCTATAGTGTGTGCCCCCCCCCCCCCCCCCGTATTCTACCTAACTGAATGGTATTAATGCCAACATATTCTACAATCAGGTAGGCCATTCTCTGAGCAACACGCTTAGACGGGGTCTCCACGCTGAAATAAACTCCAGAAATCCTGACTGCGTCTCCGGTCCGTTCAAGTTTGGCGTGCTCATTTAGATTCTATCAATTGCAAAGACAAATTTCTTGAAATTGCACACTCATCTTCAAAAACTCCAAACTTTCATGTCAAAACCAAACTCTCCACTAAAAACCAGTTAATAGATATCGAAACCAAACTTTAGACATTACACAAAAGCCATCAAATACACATACACTACAAAATGGCCATTAACAGGTTCCTGCAGAACAACCTATTTACATGATGATTTGGTCCTACCTACCTACCTACGTACCTATCTACCAACTTGTCTGTCTTTCTGTCCGGGTTTAACAATATTTAAAGCTTTAGCTCAATGCCTTAAGTACTTGTACAGTTTTTATCAGGGCTGTTGGCTTCTCCAGTGATGATGAGCTCAGTGTCCTCACTGACAGTTAAGCCAACTGCGTACAGCACGCCCCAGAGGAGACCTGTGCTCAGGGTCAACGCAGGACAGGTGGGAGACTTCAGCGGGCTTCAACAAAGTTAAATAGGAGGGGAAACTGGATTTCAATTTAAAAAGCTTTTGTGTTTCTGTGCATGAACGTGTGTGTGTGTGTGTGTGTGTGTGTGTATGTGTGTGTGTTCCTATTTAGGAAGCAAAGTAGCTCAGAAAAGGTCAAGAACATCTTCAGAAGGTCATCCAATTAATAGTCACACTCCCACACAGACACACACAGACCCGCACACACAGAAAGAGACAGAAAAGAGAGAGTTAAAGAGATTGTACAGGTAAATTGATTTGACCTTGTCTTGGTGTGTTCTTCACACAGACCCCTCTTTCAGCACCGCACACACTGCACACACTGAAGCACACTGCACACACTGAAGCACACAAAAGCACACTGCTTTGAGTCAAGTGCAGCCCAAATTTAGAGGGGTGGGAATCTAAAATAAAAGAAATCCATCACCCACCTCCCCTTGTATGGCATGCCTGTGCAACGGAAAGGAACCTCACACACACACACACACACACACACACACACTTACACACACACACACACACCTCCCCTTCTATGACATGCCTGTGCAACGGAAAGGAACCACACACACACATATATACACACCTCCCCCTGTATGGCACGCCTGTGTGATGTATCATGTATAAGCATCTCTGTTGAGGCTTAAAGTAGGGCTGAATAGTGTTTAAAAAGTGCATGCATTGTGTTTATTCTTACAATGACTTTGTTTAAATTACTTAAATTCACAGTGGCAAAGCCACCGATTTGTTGTTCTTGATTCTGTAATGAGCCGTTAAATAAAAATTTAAAATGTGGGAAATAATATTTTACACTAAATGTATCTAATGTATCTAATATTGTGTTAGTCAAATTCATTAAGACTTGGGAAAAAATTTGGATAAAAAAAAAAAAAAAATCGCATATTAAATCGCAATCACAATATTTGGGGGAAAAAAATCGCAATTAGATTATTATCCCAAATCGTTCAGCCCTAGCTTAAAGTCTCTCCCTGGAGATGAGCTGACACTTGGTCAGATCTGGGCCAGTTCTGGCCCGCATGCAGCCCACAGCAGGATATACCGGGCTGCAGCCCATCCGCAGTGTTAGCTGTTTCTGTGCTTGTTTGTTCCGCAGCGTTAAGTGTTGCCTTCAGCAGCTACAGGGCAGTTCTATGCTGTATGTCTCATCCTGTTTCAGAGCGACATCAGTGGTTAGTGTTTGTGTCTCCGTGTGTGTGCGAATCAGAGGAGGCTCTTCCATTGAGGAAAAAGAACACCATCCTCCCCATATTTTAAAAATGAAATCAAATTAACAAATGTACGTATATTTAACACATTTTCTAGTAAAATACTGCTAATAAATGAATATTTGAACATGTTGAAATCACTGAATTAAAATTAGTTTTTTGGTTAAGTTAGTGTTCATCTCTGATGCAGTCATATTTGTGTAAAATCTTGTGAAATGACTCTTCCTCTGTCAGTCTACATGCTGTCTTTGCCGGTTCCATATCCTTTAACTTGTCAACAAATACACATGTATACTGTCCATTAGGGGTACTTGAAGCGCAATTTGTATTTACAACAGTGGTGTAAAAGTGAGCTGGACGCAACTTTAGGTGGAGCTCAGTAGAAAAAAATACCAATTCTTCCAGAATGGGGCTTTAAATGCTGTTTTATAGGCAATAAAAAGAAACTACACTACTGCAGGGCATGTAAACATGTATTGTTTGGGGGTTTATTCCTTCCAGTAGGCCCTGGTCACTGAGGGGAATGAGGGTGTTGTTAAATACCCAGTTGTGCAGCGTAATGAAAAAGATGCTCTGAGATGCTCTGAAGCACTCTGAAGCAAAACGAGAAGGGTAATTCAGTATAACAGTATACCAACCTGGGTTGAAATTGTAACAGTTGGGAATTGAATGTGTATGGGTTCATCACTCACCAATTAGTTTTACCTTTATCAATAAGTCACCCCCCCCAAACCACCGCCACACGCACATTGCTTCCTTTCCTACTGTTACAACCACCAGCCAAAACTGGAGCAAATGAATGTGCGTGTGTTAATGGGTGTGTGTTCGTGTGTGTGAGCCAATAAATGTGTATTTGTGGATATAAACACTGAATGTTTGTGTGTGTGTGTCTCTGTATATGGGAATGAATGTGTAGTTGTGGACATAAACACTGAATGTTTGTATGTGTGTATGCATGTCAGTTAGTGTGTGTGTGTGTGTGTGTGTGTGTGTGTGTGTGTGCTGAGAATAATAAAGCAAGCCATCCTGTGGTATGAGACTGTAAAGTATAAGGCTAAAGCTGTGGGCATTATCTTCTGATGGCCATGGAAAGCAGGTCGCCTGTGACATCTGACATTTGGTGTGTGATTTCCTATAAAAGCTCCTCTCTCTCTCTCTCTCTCTCTCTCTCTCTCTCTCTCTCTCTCGGCATATGGGCTGGTAGAGATAAGAGCTCTGTTTCGGCTGTGGCACGCATTGTTCGGCTCTTTGATGTGTCAAGGTTAGAAATAAAACAGTTTGATTAAATCAGAATCAGGCCATTCATTTACCACAATTACAGCAGCTAAAAATAATGACAAGAACACCATTGATTGGGTAATTTCACTGGCCCTTTTTATGTTAGATGTTAAAGATGAATGCACCAACTGCTATTTGTCAGCATGTAAGTCCTGACAAGCTGCTTTGGTCTGCCCTGAATGGGACTTATCTCAATGACTCCACCTGATGAATTGCTGTTGGCTTAGAATAGCCTTCTTGTTCTGCTGAAAGGAGATGGGCGTGTTCCTTAGTGGGGCACTAGCTCTCAGGGCCAGATCTGGCCCGCATCTCCTCCATATCTGGACCAGATTGGGTCTTAATCTGACCAACCTGAACAGGTATATGAGTAGTTAGGTAGGTATATGAGGTATATGAGTAGGTAGGTATATGAGTAGGTAGGTAGGTAGGTATGAGTAGGTAGTTAGATAGATAACTTAATTTGTTTCTCTTCACCTTAAGCACTCTGTGATGCCGCGTTTCTTAAGCGCGTCCTCACCGTGTCCTAATGGCGGACGCAACAGACTTTTGTAATACTTTTAATGGTCAACGGAGACTTCTACAGTCCTTATTGTACATCCCCACATTACTCTCTGAACTGGTTCATCTTGGCTGACATGTGTGGAAGCATAGGGGTGCACAGTTATCACAAACACCACGGCAAACATTTCACTTCACGTTCATTTATTTGCCGTTTTATTTATTTATTTATTTGATTCAAATTTCCGTTTTATTGTACAAATATTGTTCCGTTAAATCACTGTTATTACGTTGTCTTTACATATAGAATATAATACTGTTTGACAGCGTGCCTACCATGCTTGTTCACCAAACAAGTTTGAATGAGTTCTTGCCACCATTGTATCTTTTCCTGTCTTAGGAAGTGCGCTGCCGTCCCGGGACAAGTTTATGGTTTGGGCAGGCTCGCCAGGAACATGGTTTCGCCCTCGCAAATTCAATTAACTATGTTATAAGGTTTCCAAAGGTGAATGTGACCTATAGCTGTTGTTATCATTATTTTGAAGGCCTGACTTTGATAGTATACTATTAAGTCTGGAGCTCCAGTCTGCTACGTCAGATGAGTGAGAGCAGACTGAAGGGTGAGAGCAGAATGGAGCTCCAGACTGGAGAATGAGAGCAGACTGGAGAGTGAGAGCAGAATGGAGCTCCAGACTGGAGAGTGAGAGCAGAATGGAGGGTGAGAGCAGACTGGAGAGTGAGAGCAGACTGGAGAGTGAGAGCAGACTGGAGAGTGAGAGCAGACTGGAGAGTGAGAGCAGAATGGAGGGTGAGAGCAGACTGGAGAGTGAGAGCAGACTGGAGAGTGAGAGCAGACTGGAGAGTGAGAGCAGAATGGAGGGTGAGAGCAGACTGGAGGGTGAGAGCAGACTGGAGAGTGAGAGCAGAATGGAGAGAGTTGCTGAGTCTCACAGCACCTTACTCTCCCTGGGCCATTATTTCAATTAAATCCCACATTCTGAAACTGTATCAACTGCTAGGTAGCACACACACACACACACACACACACACACACACACACACACACACACACACACATTAACTGTGCTAAATGGCGATTTGTAATTGACATTCTTCTCACACATCTGAATGCATAGCAACACCAACCAAGCGCGATCTACTCGTTCCTTCATCTACATATCAGTGGATGACCTCTTTCACACACACACACACTCACACACACACACACACACACACACACACACACACACACACACACACACACACACACACACACACACTTCGTCTTCCTTCTCACTCCAAGTGTCTCTTCAGATTCTGCCTATCTTTGTTCCCCACAAATCCAGCAAAGGTAACAAATTAAACTAGTGCAGTGTGAATGAAATAATCTCAGGTGAGTAATGAAGTTTAGGATTAGGGCGAGGATGGATTCCTTTCAGACGCGTGTCTGGATGTCTGTTTAATCCGTGGTTCTGGGAGAGGTGAGACAAGCACAGCTGAGTGAGAGGCGCTTCACTGAGTCCTGAATGAGATTCACACACCCGTGTGTGTCAAGAGAAAATTAGATATCCTGTGTATGTGTGTGTGTGTGTGTGTGTGTGTGTGTGTGTGTGTGTGGCAGTTGCTCTTAGATCCCGCTGAATAGTTCACACTCCTCCGTATCCACTGCTGAATCACTGAATGTCTGTGTCAGCGGAAACGCACACACACACACACAGACACATCTGAGGAGGTAAAGAGAAACTAATTCTGGAAGGCATAGAAATGAATTCTGACCAATCGGAAGAGAGACTCAAGAGAACTGACAACTGCCATGCTTCCTTTTGACGGCAAAAAGGAGGCTGTGCTGAGAGAAAGACAGCAAGGAAGAGACAGTGGGTCTGTAGAAGGTGTTTGTGTGTGTGTGTTTATGAGTGTGTTTGTGTGTGTGTTTGTGTGTGTGTTTGTGTGTGTGTTTGTGTGTGTGTGTGTGTGTTTGTGTGTGTGATTATGAGTGTGTTTGTGTGTGTGCTTCTGAAGAAGGTGTTTATGTGTGTCTTTGTGTGTGTTTATGTGTGTGTTATGTGTGTGTGTGTACATATGTTATGATTGTGTTTCTGTAGAAGGTGTTTATGTGTGTGTTTGTGTGTGTGTTTATATCTGGGTGTTTCTGTAGAAAGTGTTTATGTGCATGTGTGTGAGAGAGAGAGAATGTGTGTGTGTTGTTATTGACAATCAATTATTTATCATACAAAATGTTGCTTGGCTTTTCTGCTTGCACAGGGCAGAGAGCATAGAGGGCAACTGCAGGAGCTGCAGGGATATACTGCACTGATTCACTGTCACTCTAGAAGCTGTAGGGATATACTCCACTGATTCACTGAGTCACTAAGACTGGCAGCACCTGGAATGGGGCACACAAGCTCGCAATGGTGTTCATGCAAGAACTACATAGAGTTCAATTATTTGTGTGAGGTTTTGGCACTTTTGGTCTTATTTAAAGAGGCATGAAGTGGTCTCAGTTTTTATATAGCTACAGTACAAAGTAAACAAACACACAAAGGTGCCGGGGCAAAAACATGGGGTTAGTCCAGACCTGTTGGGGGGTCCTACAACTAAACAAGATTATTATCAAACCAATGGCACTACGAGACAATACGATAAATCCCATAAATTGTTATGTGTCAGCATCAGCAAAAAACATGGTTTGGGCGAACAGAAGTGAAGTGAAATAGGTTAGCCTATTTACCCTGCTTTCAGGTTGCTAGTAGACTACTTACGGTCACATTATATCAGACAACCCAGAGAAGGCCTTGGCAGATGATGCTACGGATAGATAACGCCTGCCTCGGACAGAACTTCAACTCAGTTGCACAATAAACGCAGTTGCCAGCACACGACCACCAACAACACCACATTAAATCAGATATTCATTACTTTGATAATTGTTCTATTTCAATATGATGAAAACCACTGCCCCCTCAAGAATAAAGTATCAGTCTCAATCATCAATTATTGCACCAGCAGTTATGCTTTCAGCACAGTTTGAAGCCTCCTACCCCGGGCAACCACACAGACAGCTTGAGTCCTCAAAGAACCAGGGAGACCTTAGATGGACTTTCAAAGATATTGTGTTTATAATCAATTTGTCCAACCTTGTCATAACAAAACAAAACCAGATTTCAGATTAATAGGATTACATTTTCCCTCCATCGACTCTGAGGACGCCGTGAAGCTTTGAAGGGCGGAGCCGCACTCGTGCTTAACGGAGTACGAGCGTGTTTCTGCTTATTCTCGTCCAGAGTTTATGTGGATCAGCTGAGGTCAGGTGCCCCCCCCCCCCCCCCCCCCCCCCCACTACAGACATAGAATTGTGTTACTTAACTTATCTGCTCAAATCAACGAAGGAGTAATTTGGATGCAGACTACACTTGGTTACCTAGGTTACGGCTGTAATGATTAACTTCTCTCTCCATTTTCCATGTAGTGTGGATAGTGTCGTTGATTAACAGATATTCTGAGACCAAAAAGTGTCTGTGTGTGAGTGTGTGTGTGTTAGTGTGTGTGTGTTGCTTTCAATGCCCCTGACAAAGTCAGAATACGATCCTTCCTTCCTCCATATGAGGAAACTATAGAGTACCACTGTGGACATGCTCCCGGACTCATCACTATAGAAACCGTCTCCACGCGGGAATACAGCCATGACTTACAGTAATGGACATTTCTGTCACTTCAATACCTCCACCTCTGAGATACAGACGCACTCAGATAAAGGCACACACACACACAGAAAAGCACACTGACACACACACCTAGCACAGCACGCTCAGAAAACACACACTCACACACAGAAACTTGCACACTCAAAATCACTATTACCTGATTACTAACAACACACACTTTCCACACACACACACACACACACACACACACACACACACACACACACACACACACACACACACACACACACACACACACACACACACACACACACACACACACACACACACACACACACACACACCATTATCCTTCCATCCTACTTCACTCCGGGAATGACAGAATAAACATCCATCACCCTTGGATCAGCTTCCGAGTCGGAAAGCCATTCATCCCATGACTGCCTCCTCTAACCACAGACACCACCACACACACTTCCCCATACACACAACCTCTCAGTAACCCATTAGCACGTGGAAATCCCATCAAGTGGAAATGACTTAATTAAGAGGGAAAGTAGAAACACTCAGAGAATTTAGAGTCTTCTACGCCTCCTGGTAGAGGCTGAGTGTGTGTGCGTGTGTGTGTGTGTGTTTGTATGTGTGTGTGTGTGTATATATATATATAGATAGATATATATGTGTGTGTATATATATATATATATATATATATATATATATATATATATATATATATATATATTTAGATGTGTGTTTGTGTGCATACTGCATCTGTTTCCTCCCGCTAAGAGAAGCTGAGCTAGGAGGAGGTAGCTAGTATTTAATTAAACGATTAACAGGCTGCTACTGCAAAACAAAAGCCTGGAAGGAAACGTGGATGAAAAGCTCCATGCCTTCTCTGCAAACTAGGTCAACATATAGCGAAAGTGGATCTTCATTGTGTCTTTATAACTCTCTCTCTGTATATGTATCTGTCTCTTTATTTCTCTCTCTCTCGCTGTATTTAATTATATATCTCTCTCAACTTACTCACTCTATGTTTTACAGAGGCATGGGAGTGATCTCAGTTGTATAGTATTACAAGTGATAAAGTACTACACACACACACACACACACACACAATTCTGCACATACATAAATGAGTCTTTGAAGTGTAAAATGCACACACACACACACACACACACACACACACACACACACACACACACACACACACACACACAAACTGGAACTAAAGACAACATGCAGAATTATTTAGTGCAACACACACACACAAACTTTCCTTTCTTTCAATTCCATTTTCCATCATCTATTCCAACTCCCATCCCACTGGATGAAAGCTGAAGCACAAGACAATAACATAGTAAGAGAGGGAGAAAGAGGGAGAGAACAGAAACAAATATATATGTTCATTACCTGCTAAGGAATCAGGCACGCTGTCCTGGCTGTGCATCTTTGACTCTGCGCGCGCGCGTGAGTGTGTGTGTGTGTGTGTGTGTGTGTGTGTGTGTGAGTGTGTGTGTGTTGCTACGGAGCCAGCCCGAGTGCAGTAATCCTGAGCAGCCGTGTCAGGAGAGTGTGTGTGTGTGTGTGATGCTGTTCCTCTCTTCAGAGTGCTGCTGGTACACGCCTCGCTCTTGTCCACACTGTTCACATGACGCGATGCTACACACACACACTCTCTCTCTCTCTCTCTCTCTCTCTCACTCTCGCTCGCTCACCCTAATATGCACATGCATACACACAGTCTTGCGCTCTCTCTCTCTCTCTCTCTTTCTCTCTCTCTCTCCATCTCTCTGTCTAATATTCACACGCACACCCACACACACACACACACAGACACATTCTTTTCACTTCAAATGTTATTGTACACACGGTTCTGTCCTGAGCCAGGATGAAAGAGAAGAGGAGAGGAGAGGGGGAGAGAGACAGAGGTAATGAAGGGTGTGGGAGGAGAGAGAGAGGGGTGAGAGAGGAAGAGAGGGAGGGAGAAAGGTGGAAAGAGAGAGAGAAAGGTAGAGAGAGGATGATAAAGAGAGGTGGAGAGAGGGGAAAAGGTGGAGAGAGAGAGGTGGAGAGAGAGAGAAAAGTAGAGAGAGGGAGAGAAGAGAGAGAGAAAGATGGGTAGAGAGAGAGATGGAGAGACAGTTGGACAGAGAGAGAAAGGAGGACATAAAGGCAGAGGTGGAGAGAGAGAGAAAGGTGGAGGGAGAGTGAGAGAAGAGAAAGAGAAAAGTGGGGAGAGAGAGAGAGAGAGATGGAGAGAAGTGGAGAGAGAGGGGGGAGTGCAGGTGAAGATGTATGAGGAAATAGAAGGTGGGAGGGAAGGAGTAGGGGAAAGGAAGCAATCACCTTTAGTGCACGTGCATGCACACACACACACAGGCCTATTTACCCGTTCTCTCTCAGACACCGACACTCTCACAAACACATTCTCACACACACACACACACACACACACACACACACACACACACACACACACACACACGTAGGCCATTAGTCTTCTCTTGCCTCAGCCTAACCTTGCCACACTGAATGAATACAAAAGATGCTGCCCTTCTCTACCTCACACTCTCCCTCACACACACATGCATGTACACAAACACACATACACACAGATGTGCACACATATACAGCTACATTAAGGCTGCAAAGGTGAAAATGAAACTACAGTAAGACTGAAAAACAGCATCGGACATACAGTATTATGACAATGTGCATGAAGCCAGACAGGGGGGCTGAAGAGGTGACAACAGAGAGGAAAGGAGAGAAAAGAAGAAAAAGAGAGAAATATGGGGAAATGACAAGAGGAAGAGAGAAAAGAGAGGGAAATATAGAGAGGAAAGAGAGGTAAAGAGAGAAAGGTAGAAGAGAGGAAGACAGGAGGAGAGACAAAAGAGAGATGAAGGTATATGCTTTACCAATGTTTCTAGGTTTCAAATGGATTGTACCAACTTCACAGATCCAGCAGCTTCTCCCTAGTGTGTTATTATAACCATTTGCCCCAGCTAACAGTGCCTGTGTGTTTGTGTGTGTAACTCAGGTACATGGTTACATTTGTATGTGTGTGTGTGTGTGTGTGTGTGTGTGTGAATGTGTGTATAGATCAGCTACAAGCTTGCATATGTGCCTAATAAAACTGAATCTAAGGAGCTCAAATCTAGACAAACACACACAGGAATGTCTCTGAAGCAAAATGGACATGCGAAGAAACGCAGGAGAAAAAAAGGCAAAAAAAGAATAAAAGAAAAGAGAGCAGCAGTAGCATCTGTGCCACTCAAGGGACGTGTGTGTGTGTGTGTGTGTGTGCCACTCAAGGGACATGTGTGTGTGCCACTCAAGGGACACGTATGTGTGTGTGTGTGTGTGTGTGTGTCTCTAGGGACAGACACTTTTAGAAACTAGCAAGATTGTTTTTTTCTCTCTCTTCTGCTCTCTAATTACTTGGCAAACATGCAAAGAGGACACGTTCCTGTTCAAATTGCAGTTCCTTCATCAACCAGTAGAGAGCAATGCACACACAAGTCTGTTTTTGCCAGATCAGTTGAGAATTAGGAAATATGGCCATTAGGTTTGGAGCAAGGCATCTATTGGCCCAGGTCAAGAGTTGTGCAGAATCATCTGACAGTTTGTGGTTGTGGCAGAAACTCGTTCACTTCCAATTTTTGCACACACCTAGAGGTTTGTGGTTGTGGCAGAAACTTGTTCACTTCCAATTTCTGCACACACCTAGAGGTTGATGTGTGTGTGCATGTGAGCGAGCGAGCGAGCGAGCTCAGTGACAGATTTATAAAGTGACAGCTATCATCGAGTTAGACACTAACAGTTTTGCAGTTCTCTGAGTGGGTGTGTGAAGTTGGCCCGAGTTGGCCACGCCACAATGTGGTGTGTAGGCTGGTTGGAATGGGGTTGCAGGTGGGAAACACACACGGCACAAGAGACAGTGGCTTTCTTAAAAAATAGCTATATTTACAACAGGGTAATTCGAAACCCCAAAACATATCAACACAAACTAAACTAAAGCCCAAAAACAGACAAAGTACAACTCTGTGCTCACAGGTTTGGTTTAGTACCTTCTCTCAGCTTTCTTCCGGCATGTTCAGTCTGTCCTTCCCCCACTAGACAATGAGGTGCACTTTTATGAGGCCGCCCATTGGCTTAAATTGGTCCAATTAGAGTTAATTGGACCCCTCCACAGAGGTGGGGGAACCCGGACCCAACCATTCAGGTAGGGGAGTCCAGTCCTTCTTCCCCCTTAAGGCCACAGTGAGAAGGGGGAGGGATTTCACCTTCTCACAGGGTGTATGAGAGAGAAGGGGGGGGGGGGTAAATAAATAGAGATGGACAGAAAGATTAGGAGAGAGGGAATGAGAGATAGATGGGTAGATATATATAGAGATAAAGAGAGAGAGGTGTTTGCTATAATTGCTGTTGTTAATCTGTTGATATTTGCCTAATTGTAGATTTTCTTTGTGGTTGTGCTTTGTATTATAGTTAATAAAGCCCCTTTCAAGGTGAAAGTGAAACAGGGGCAGAGATTTCTGCCAGCTGGGTGTGGTAAGGATGAGACTCAGAGAGGCTGGGTGTGTTAAGGATGAGACTCATAGAGGCTGGGTGTGTTAAGGATGAGACTCAGAGAGGCTGGGTGAAGTCTATGCAGAGGAGAAACTCAGTGTGTTTCTGGGGCTGATTCACAGATGGATTCTGAGAGTTTCAAAGTTTAGAGTTCTGAGCAGCGGATTAAAACACTTCTTTGGCAGAAGAGATAAGACGACACGCTTTACATAATAACTCACTGACCGCTATCACTCTGTCAATCACACAGACGACAACACACCCCGATGTAGCCATGGCTGTTTAATCAGAGAGAGAGGTCTGACCTGAGGTCATTGGCATGGTAACCAGATCTACTTCCACGTCTATCATAAGTGCTTTCCCCAGGGGTGGCCTGTTATCTGAGGATGAGTGAACACAGATTATGTTTATTTTAATCATCTTGTACACAGTACCTGATACCATGCCAGTTTTGCCAGCCGCTGACACAAGAGGCTTTGCAAAAGCCACAATTCATAATATTACAGCCAAACATCATCAAATGATATTCAAGCAGTGAAACAGCTGTGCAAGGGTTCCGCAGTTCACATTTACCAGTCAAGTCAATTCCATGTGTTTATCCATAACCCACACAACTCCTTAAGTGTCTGCAGTATACCAATGGATATTTGAGTTTGAGGACGTTTTTGCAATATAGCCAACATCATATACGTATGTTCAGTGACTGATCAACTGCTTCATCCACAGCCAACAAACACATATATCAGTAGTCACTGAGGACCACTGGAAGGATATTTGCATATAATAAACAGGCATTTCTCCAATATCCTGCATGCTTTCCAAACATACATGGTTCTTGTCTATCCTGCCCGTGGATCTTGTCTATCAGCCCACTATGAAGCCAGTGAACAGAGCGAAAGGATGAGAAACAAAATTCAAACCCACAGTAAAGAACAAGCACGAGTGAGCAACCAGATCTACTATGGATATTTAAATAATAAAATAATAAAATAATACAAATATAATATATAATATATAAATCAGCTCATTACCATACTCACCTACTTACGTACGTTGTGGTACTAAACGATACTACACTATTCCACTCTATAGTGCACTTCAAAGCCATCCGTATCCTGTGCTTGAATCACATGTCTGACACAGGCATTTACGCCTGAATTAGTGAAGTATAAAAGCGTGATGTCAGTTGTCATTGGTCCAGTTCTCAAGGGGACTCAAGGAGTGAATGGAAAACTAGGGAAGACAAATAGAATCCAAACAAAGATGCATAATGACCTGATTTATTCAAGGTTGTACAGGTTACTTGTGCAAAAACAGGTGTAAACCCCCCACCCCAGAACATAATGTCCTGGCTGATCGCATAGGAATGCACATTTTAAATGAGCAAATCATATTTTAGTTTTCATTTGAACACCACATAGGAATCTCTTGCAGTGAGTCCCTTCAAGGTGATTGGCTGAAATATCTATAGGCTCTCTCTATAGGTGACCAGCTGTTCCGGATGGAATAAATCCCACAATGCATTGCAGGGCACCAGAATAGTAACAGACACCATTCCATTAGCATTAAACCACAGTTCCCTTTCCTCCTCTTCAGCTGTGGAAACCAATAAAACAGCTTTCCCTGGGAAGTGCGATTTGTCTTTATGATAATATTCCATAAAGCCATGCAACACCCCGAGATGAGGACAATGATAAACTGCCTTTTGGGCGATTTGTGGTCAGATAGTCCTGTTGTTTGACTGTGTTTGGTGGGCATCACTGGTTGGTTATCAGCCAACAGAGTAACACAAAAAGCCTCCAGTGTCTGTACTGGATGCTTGACACTGGATGGAAGAAATATTCCTTGAAATATACAGTATGTGGTCAGAAACCACTCCTCTGTCACACTGCTGACCACATCTGGACCCAGGAACGTGCTGGGTCAGTGATCAGCCAGAGCCCTGAGGGCTGGGACAGAGCCTGTAAAACTACACTCCCTTTTCACCTCGCATTCTCATCCACTCCAACAGATACCCCTCATTTGCCTTTCCTCGAGTGGGTTCTGTAAGGCAAGGGAAGTTTATTTATATAGCACAACTTACACATCGGTTATTCAAGGTGCTTTACGAATGAGCAGGTCAAAGAATATAGAAAAATAAGACAAAAGGTGAAGTGCATGAAAACAGAAAGCACAGAAAAATAAAAGGTTGAAAATGAAGAGTGCAGTAGATCAGCTGAAAGAAAGTTAACAGAAAGCATCTAAATTGAGGAACAGTTGGGTCTTAAGTCTAGATTCTGGTACTTTTGGAACACCTTTGATGTCAGCAAGTTGGTTCAGCAAGTTGGTTCCAGAGCTGAGCATGTTTAGTTCCCCATGTTTAGTTCTGACAGTAGGTATTACCAACAGATTTTTCTCCAGTGATCTGAGGGGTCTAGCAGGTGTGTACTGCTGAAACATATCTGAGAGGTCATTTGGTCCTGTTCCATTCAGTGATTTATAAACAAGCAGCAATGCTTTAAAGTCAATTATGTGACTTACTGGAAGCCAGTGTAAAGACTTAAGTATCAGAGTATTGGAGGTCTGTGAAAAGACTATTGCAGTAGTCTACCCTGTGGGAAATAAAAGCATGAATGAGTCATGTTTTGACCTAAGTTTGGCTATGTTTTTGAGATGGTAAAAGCTGATTTAATTATTGTTTTCATGTGGTTGTTAAAACTAAGATCACAATAAATGGGCCTGAACGGTCCAGACACTTGTGTCCCAGCATGACCCTCCTTGTCCGACAGCCTGTCCTCAGCCTCAGGACATGATCATGATGGCTTCTGCACGCAAGCGTCATCTGTGTCCTGCGTGCTCATGATCTCCATTTGACTGCTGAGATCATGGGGAGTTTGGAGCAGATGATTGTGCTGTGCACAATTCCAGCAGTGTCGTTGTTGTCATGGTCTCGTGGTTGGGCACACACACACACACACACACACACGCACCTCTGTTTGAGCTGGTGGGGGCAGATTGTTTTAGTTCCACAGATTTCTTGCTGTTTTCCTCTTGTCCACTCTGTCTGGCTGCCGAGTGCTTAGTAGAGGGCCCCGCGGCTGATGGCTGCCACATAAAACGGAGGTCCCTATCCAGCTGAGTTCTGTGTGATTTGGTTTAAAATCTCTGTGATTCCAGAATAGGTTGAAATTGTCTATAAAGTTCATCCCAGTTAAAAAATTTTTTTTAGTGAGCCAGGTGTGTAGGCTGAGCCGCTGGGGAAAAAACGTCCCCGTGCTGGGAGTGGACCACTGGTAAAAGTTTGTATTCCTGGCTCATTTAGGGCACAGAGAAGTTCTTTAAAATCGTCATTTGTGGCAACATGTACAATAATGCGTCAGAAAGTCATTTTTTTGTGTCAGAGATGGCTGCCTTTGGAAGGCAGGATGTAACCATCCTTTCTCTATCTACATGTCTGACAGAAGAGTCACCAAGAATTAGGGTTGTGGGTTGAACAAACCTCTGTTAAGAGCGATGTATGATTACATTCTGCATTCGTGTGTGTGTGTGCGCGTGTGCATGTTTGTGTCTGTGCGCACGCATGCATATGTGTATGTGTAATAAACGAAAGAGAAAGAGAAAAGGTAAAATGTATGAGTGTGTGAGAGATTAAGGATTCTTGTACACGTGTGTGTGTGTGTGTGTGTGTATGTGTGTGCGCATCCATGTGTTCTGGGAGAGGATTGAACACTATCATCCATCAAACTGCAAACCCGCCTCCTGACAGCAACTCATATGAGGAATATCATGAATTATGAACCCATTTCCACACACACATACACACAGAGAAAAAACGCACTCACTCACACACACACACACAGACACGCGTACACATGGAAGCACACATGGATGCACACATGGATGCACACATGGATGCACACACACACACACACACACACACACACACACACACACACACACACAGTTAATGTATATAATTACAGAGTGTTCACGGGTGACTGACGAAAGAAAGCCCCATCTATATTTTGTGATATAAAGACAAGGCCTAGCTGCCTTATGCGTGCACGTGAACTCACAGGTCTCTCCTGATGTGGTGCGCAGAAATTATTTTACTTTCCCACACAGCGGGCCCTCGCTGTTACATTCACCACGTCTTCCTTTTTAAACATGCAAGGTTCCCATGCCGCCCACTGTAAGCCAACGATCCCAATTTTCCACACGTCACGTCGCTTCCCCTGAGCTTTATTTAAGGGATTCTGAGTCACCAAATCAGAGTGTTTAAGCCCAAAATGAAGGTTTAGCTGGATCTGATCAGCTCGGCTAAACTCAGAGGATTATCAGCGCTTGTGTGTCTGAGCCCCTGTCAGTCTGAATTACAGGCACAAAACATCTTGAGCCCCACTTCAGTGGGAGGGTGCCCACATGAAAACTACATTACCCACAATGCACCTGTGTGCCCAGTGGGGATTTTTCAACATTCGAAAAAAGTTCCTACTACACAGAGGACATAAAAGTAAAAAGGAGGGAAAGTATTGGGCAATACAAGACTGGAAAGTGCTGTCTGTCCTCCTCTCAGTTGTGTAAAAGAACATTTCATTTTCACTAAAAACAAGCTCATAAAAATGTCGGCTGGTTCACCCTTACTGACACAGCTAGGATAGCAAATGCTTTCATGCCTTGACCTTAAATGAATTAAATAAATTAAGATATGAGCTGAATGTGTAAAGAATGCTTCACTTCAACTGGGACGCAGGTTCAGATCCATAGGTCTTGGCCAGCTCTCTACTGATTAAATCTTTTAGAATATTATGACTAATTTCTATAGCAATGACTAAACAATGAATCCACTCTCCACTTTCTGTCTCTGCTTTGCACATACACACATACACTGTCTCCACTTGTTCTGTCAGCCTCACATACACACACACACACACACACACACACACACACACACACACACACACATATTCTCTGAGTTCCAGCTGACTGATCAAAGTGTGAATTACTTGCAGTCAGCAGCAGCCTCTCCCACTCCACCTCTGTCAAAGGTCTGCAGCAGTGGACACAAACACACACGCACACGCACACGCACACACGCACACACACACTTGCCCACAGAGCATCGATCAACACCCTTCCACTCACACTGACACAGCAATCACCGCAACAGTCACTCACACATTCTCACACTTAGACCAGCAGTCAATAACACACACTATAACACCGACAGCCACACATACACACACACTCGCAGTGAGAAAGATTTACTTCAGGATTTTCTAAAGGCTTTAGTACAACATACAGCAATCATTCTATGGCTTGATATTCACACAGTCACTTACATCAATGCACCCAAGCGTACAGTACTCCTAAGCTTGTGTTGTAGATATTCACACAGTCACTTACATCAATGCACCCAAGCGTACAGTACTCCTAAGCTTGTGTTGTAGATATTCTCAGTCACTCACATCAATGCACCCAAGCGTACAGTACTCCTAAGCTTGTCTTGTGTCCTGCTATGCTATGCTGCCGTGCTGTTTAGTTCCTTTAACACCACACCCTGAGAGTTCCTGGTGAAGGTTCCTGGTGCAGGTCAGAACCCAATTCCTTCAGAAGTCATCTGACGTTTTGTTAATCACATATAAAAGCCAGTACTAATATACACCCTGTCACCATGTCAGCCTGATATTTTCCACTAGTGGCTAACTAGTTCATTATGTATGAAACTGCTGTAGATGCACACTAGTCAAGCCCCCCTGAGCCTGCAACTATCTCTAGCAGGTCCCACCTCAGCAGCCCAGCCTAAAACAGTAGCAGCTCCATCTATGCGGGGAGTGTTTGGGGATTATCATACCAGAATACAGCTATGCCTCCGAGACGCAGCACCGACAGCGGCAGCAGCAGACTGGACTGGTTCCACGGCAGAGGAAGTTCCAGAAGGAACTAACGGTATTCGAGACTTTAGCTGCATCTCACCCGCATCTGTACCACATCTGTGCCACATCTCACCCACATCTGTACCACATCTGTGCCGCATCTGTGCCGCATCTCACCCGCATCTGTACCACATCTGTGCCGCATCTCACCCGCATCTGTGCCGCATCTCACCCGCATCTGTGCCACATCTGTGCCGCAGCTCACCCACATCTGTGCCACATCTGTGCCACATCTCACCCGCATCTGTATCGCATCTCACCCACATCTGGCTCTGGCCTGAGCAACAGCTGCTGCCTCCTTTGACATTAGATGGCGGCGGTGGAGCAACGCTGTTTCTTACTCTAGAAAGGTTCTGCCAGACATATGATCCTCTGGCCCGGATCCAGAGAAGAGCTGCTATACCAGTTGAGATTAGATGTCGGTACCTGAAGCGGAGAGAGTCTGTTTGGCCGTAGGGCTGGGAGAGAGGGAGGGAGGGAGGGAGCAGGATGTCTCTCCACAGCCGAGGCGTGGAGTGTGTGACATTTAGCAGAGGACGTATCAATTAGCGGAGAATGAGGAGAGCCCTCAGCAGAGAGGGGGTGCAGGTTATGAGGAGCGCACACACACACACATACACACACACACACACACACACACACTAAAGAGAAGATAAACACATACACTCATACATACCCACACTCATACATACACACACATACATGCACACACAAATAGGCACACACACACACACTCGACATTTTCACTGGAGTGGGACAGATGCCACCAATTTAACGGGTGAATCTTAAGCGAGGGGTGTAGTGAGCAAGCTCCGGGTCTCAAGGACAACAGCTGATGAAGAGGCTCTTCCATCACTTCAAAAGAACCATGGATCAGAGAATGAAAGAGAATGAGAGAGAGAGAGTGGTAGGACAGAGAGGTGCTGCAGCAGCTCTAAATTAAAAAATCACATCGATCAACTTCAGTAACACAGGGTATGGAGGTGCTTATGCGTGTGTGTGTGTGTGTGTGTGTGTGTGTGTGTGTGTGTGTGTGTGCGCGCCAGTGTGTGCCCATGAGTGTGTGTGTGTGGATGAGTGTGTCTGTGTTCATGAATGTGTGTATGTATTTGTGTGTGTGTGTGTATGTGCCTGTCTGCCTGTACATTGGGGAGGTTGTGTATGTGTGCGTGTGCGAGTTGCTGCCTACCTATGTGTGTGTGTGTGTGTGTGTGTGTGTGTGAGTGAGTGTGTGTTTTTTATAATCTCATCTATATTTTTGACCATTGTTCTGTGTGTTTGGGACAGCAATGTCACCATTATATCATGAGATCCTCATTAAGACTGAAGGTCTTCAATAACAAATGAAACAAAAATACAGGTCATAGTGAGCTATTTTAGATAGGTATGTGTAGCTTTAGCCAGCGGGTACAGTGTTGTGCAGTGATTAAGCCATGTAGCATTAGCCAGTAGGTACAGTGCTGTGCAGTGATTAAGCCATGTAGCATTAGCCAGTAGGTACAGTGCTGTGCAGTAATTAAACCATGTAGCATTAGCCAACGGGTACAGTGCTGTGCAGTGATTAAACCATGTAGCATTAGCCAACGGGTACAGTGCTGTGCAGTGATTAAACCTCACTCCACGACGCCTAAGAGACATGCTAGCGACACCCGTGGGTTTTAGCCTCCTTGCTAGCACACTTGCCTCCCATGCATAAGTTGTGAGTTCTGAACTCTGAGATTGAACCTTGTCATCAGTGATATGCTAGAACATTGAAATCAAATAGTTCTCTCTCTCTGGCTCACTGTCTCTCCGTCTGTGTCTGTGTGTGTCTGTGTCTGTGTCTGTGTCTGTGTGTGTGTGTGTGTGTGTGTGTGTGTGTGTGTGCGCGCACGCGCGCGCGCGTGTGTGTGCGTGTCCTAATTTCTGCTTAACCAGTCCCAACTGTTTCCATTTGGCAGCATGATCACCACCTTCCCTGCTGTGATACACACAACCACACACACAACCACACACACAAACACACACACACAAAATAGGCTACTGTAATAATCTAGGTTATCATATCATTGATTGCATGACTGTGAGATTCAACTTCAGCACCACTGCTAGGAATCATCATCAACCAGTCCACTTCCTGAAAAACAACCAGTCCACCTTCTGAAAAACCAAAGTCTCTCATTTCTCTTTTTTTCCCCCTTTATAAATAAGATATTCGATCTAAAACACCTGATATACAGAGACACGCGTGGCAACATTGTAAAGTGTGTCATTATTTGGGAACAAAGCAGATTCTGAGAGAATGCAAGATGCCTCTGACCTCATTGTGTGGATTTTGTCATTTATGTGTCTCTGTGATTTATGTGAGAACAATTTGAATAAAGAATCAATACTATCAGTACTCTTCAGAACAGCAATAAATCCCCACTCCGGTATTAACTTCCTGTATGGGCAGGAAGGACAGTGTCAGTAAAGATAGCCACCTCTGAATGTCTCATAGACACAGTATGTAGGGTTTGTGATCATGGTGCTGCCATTATGACTGAGAAAACAGCTTTTCTCAGTACTTGCATGACTTGTTTCTTCTTTTCTTTGATGACTTTTACCAGGAAAAGAAAAACAAGAAAACTGAAAGCATAAAACGTTATAACCATCATTATCAAAATGTGATTTCTGTTGGACACATTAGACACATTTCTACATATATTTTAGTTTTTCAACAACAAAATCCACATTTTGCACTCTTACATGTAAACCTGAGACAGGTGAACTTCTTCAAGGGTGTGACCACATCAGGCCATACGCATAAGCCACATAAACATATCTGCTTAATATGTTAGTTGTTGTAAATAAATGTTATTCGTTTATTGACATTTTCAATTCACTTGATTCACTTTTAAACCATAACAGTCTGACAAGACCATTAAATGAATCGCTGGCGCCAAATTATGGTTTGATGAATAATCCTCGAAGAGTACACTTCAGTCTAACGCGCTCTACTGTAAATGAGTTGTATATTGCCGTGCTTACAAGTTTTTGTTCATTCAGGCGTAATAAAAACGAAAGCCATTACGGTAGGTAATGTGTACGTAACCACAATTTAAGAAGACATTACATTGCATGATTTAACTGGCAAAGTAGTAAGTAAGACTTTCGGTGTTCGGACAGCCCCTGCTGCAATTAATTTTCTGAAAGTTCTCTACTGGAGAGTAACACTGTCGACATTCGAGAACACATGAACTGCCCAAACCGCAGCCGACAGCGGAACAACCTACTGGGTCGAGAAGGGAGAATCACCAATGACCACCACTATTTCTATCATGGCGCAACCTTTCTAATTCAACCCCAAATTAGTTTGGCAGCACACACAGTAAAGCAAATCCCGGGATAATACCGCATGAAGTGAAAAGATGTCATACAAATCCTGACAACCCACACGAGTCAGTACGGTTGCTGGACTTCTCTATAATCACCACGCATCTCCGCTCCGCTGGCCAACTTTTACGCAAGGGCTGGCTGGACCGCCGTGCTGTTTACCTGACACTTGAATCCATCCCTGGTGCTGAGTCTGGGGCGAGTAGAAGAAAGGTTCCTCGGTAGACACCCTTTTCCAGTCCATGTTAGAAAATAAATACCCGCGATGGACCGGGACCAAGTAGTATTTCAAACAGAACCGTTCATGAAACTGCCAACCCCTCGTGACCGTCTCCTGCGCTCTAGAGCGTATGCATAAAGCTGCAGCACGCTTAATGCGTGTGCGAGCGCGCGCGTGTGTGTGTGGTAATTTGTGTTTTACGTTCTCATCGTCAACGGTTGCCCACTCTGAAAATGTTGAGCTTTCTGCCGTCGAGCCCCAAATCCATAAGTGTCATGTATATAATCACAGAAAGCAGTACATAAACATCGCTGAACATTGATATTTGTCAGGTAACATAAAGACGCAGCATGATTTATGACAGAAGTCAATGTCAGGCCCGTAGATGGTTTTTGCCAGACCGGGTTGTATGTGTGTATGTGTAAAACTGTTTTAAGACAGGTTTAACAAGTTTCTCTTTTCGTCTCCCCTTTTCCCCTCCTCTGCCCTAGAAAGCATCAGAGTCTGGGTGGCATCTGCGCCAGATCTGGGGTAAGTGGGGGGCAAAACAGGCTGTCTATAGAAACCCCCACGTGGGAATTACTCTCCTGTGCGCACCTGTTGCCCCGTGTTTAAATTTAGACTGCTACGCGTTAGTTCATTAGCCCGTGCCCATGCGTGCAGTCACTGTGCTCGAGCCTCTGTCATGACATACAGCTGATAGCCGACACCCCCACATCACCCATACCGCACCGGGCAGCTGCTGTGATGATTGACAGGCAGCAAAACCAATCCACGACAGGCGTATTCCACACAGTGAGAGGACGGTTCCTTTAACATCCATGGACCAATAACGACAACCCGCTGAAAGTAGACACAGCACATTAAAGTGCACCGTCAGCATGCTGGTCTTCTCTCTGTTGGACTAGTCAATAATAGTTTATTAGCGGTCTTGTGTTGCGCTTGCTTGATGTTTGGCTGTGTTAGGAAAGTTGTCAACTCGCTAGTTATCATAAACATCTTTCCCAGTGTTATTCATGAAATAATTGTACATAGGCTGTGACCTTATTGGTGTCATCCCTGTCACGGAGATTTGTAGTTTTTCCAGATGCCCAAAGTCATCAACCTGTCCTGTCTCAGGCTAGCATCCAAATAAATTAATCTCAGGTCAAAGGTTTGATTAGTCTTCATCAATCTCACGGCAATAAGCCTTGGAAGTTTGCAACCTTGAAAACCTAAGTCAGCTAGCTTGTAATAAATTACACTGCCCAATGAATATTAAGCATGTAACCAACAACCTTTTATTAGTTTACACATACTCCACATTCGAATGCTTAGAAAACAATGTATGTGGGCTGAAAGCGTGAGCAGTATTTCAGCTAGTCATATTTGTGTAAAATCTTTACTCTACCTTATCAGTCTTCATGCTTCTTGGGCTTCTGCCCTCGTCTTTGCCGGTTCCATATCCTTCAGCTTGTCAACAAATACATGTGTACACTGTCCATCAGGGGGTCTCAAAGCACGATTTGCATTTACGACAGTGGTGTAAAAGTGAACCCCACTCTGCAACTTTAGGGTGAGCTCAGTATTAAAAAAAAAAAAAATACCAATTCTCTCATACTGTGGCTTTAAATTCGAAAAACCCGCACACGGGACTTCCTCACTTGATAATACTACTTATATACTATAGATAGCTAGTGTAGATCCTTAGTTTTGTTTAGTTTTACATTTTCCTCTGGTAAATTATTTTATTTCAGTTTACGTCTCTAAACCATTAGTTTTCATTTTATGATAATAATACTGGTGCGAGTCACAGTGCTCAGCCTTTTCTTGCAGGCATCTGATTGGTTGAGGTCAGCCTACTATGAATTATCAATAAAGGCATGTGGAGGGATTTCACCAATGCTATGCCAATATTACAGAAGAAAGATGGAGGGATTTCCAGTCTTTTAAATCTCTTGAGATGCTGTAACAGGAATAGCGGTTATGTACATGTAGCCACAAGTGGCGACCATCGAGATCCAAGTAGAATGTGTGAAGCGTCCCCAAGTGGCAAAAGGATGAATGATTTGAACGCTTCAACAGGTGAACGAGGCCTATTTGAATTTCAGAACTTGGATTTAAGGGCAAAATTAATTTTGAAGATATAATTTATTTACAGTGCTAAAAAAAAAAAAAAGTAAAGCGGCAAAGTCAACAAAAATACTTTCAAAACACAAACAAAAGTCAACCAGAGGGTTGTTCAATTAAAACAGCACAATTCGCAATATGAATAACAATACTCACAGCACGCTACCACATGCAATGCTCTCCAGCCTCCAACCCCTAAGGTAGAAAACCCTCATCTTAAATAAAGCCCTTCAATCAGCTAAATTGGCACATACCAAGATCAGCAGGGGACCACCAAGTCCGTCTACACAAAGCTTAACACAATATTCAACACTATCAACATCAAAATCACCTTTAGTCTGTTTACACTTCATTATCAATTCCATAACATTATTATACAACCATAACTAAATAACTTAAACAGTGTAAACTACCATAATCTACAAACAAACATAACATGACCCCTATCCCAATCATGCAATAAACTACGCAATTATCTGGGGCTTAGGTTTCTTGGGGGACGGAAAGTTTGCGGGACCAGGAAGTGAGTGAGATGTCAGTGTTTGTTTGTGTTGTGCGAAATTAATGGATTAGCTGCGTCACACGAGTTATGGAGCTGAATCGGCTGGTACCTGACCAATCGCGAGGATGGTGACATGAAAATGGGTAAGTAACAGAAGGATTTGTGAATTGTGATTGAGATGTTTAATGAGGGAATGCCAGACGCGGTTGCCGGTGTCGCTACCTGATGGTAGTCCTCTACCCGATGGTAGTCCGCATGCGCACTACCCGATCAGTCGCCACTTTGCGACACTGTAGACAGTGGAATACAATCGCTGGCTAAAGCTGATGGAAGTTCGCGAAAGACGGTATACTTTAAGAAGTTTGGTCATTGTATACAGCTGTAAGTTCTTAACGTTTGTATAATAAAGAAGTAAAGAAGTTAAAGATATACTGGATATCCTCTTTTGTTCTCCCTGTCAAGTTCTATTGGCTAGCACATCAATGCTTTATTTGTTTTACCTACTGCTATATTTTCTCACTTCTTCATTATACAAACTATTTGCCTTTTCCCCTTACTCCGTCTCCACACTTTTAATAATTAAATATTACATTAAAATATACCCACATTATGCGTTAAGACAGCCCCATATGTTGACGTTGAGCCTTCTGCCGTAAACCGTTTGTGTCTGAGCATGCGCGATGTGCGGGACTACTATCGGGTAGAGGACTACCATCCGGTAGCGACAGCCGGCACCGCGCTACATTCCAAACATTACCAGGTGGTGCATGGATGCGTGTGTGCGTGTTTCTGTGTTGTTGCGTGTAGTAAAAAAGTGGTGATCAGTTTAAATGTTGCAGGTAGTGTCAGCCTGTCAGGCCTGTTGGTGGAAAAGAGGGGCTGCCTTTTCACAATTCACACAGGCTTATTGACTGCTGAAATCTCATTGGCCGTTGGCGGTCATTTTAGTGAAAGAGTTGAGTGGAGCTTTAGAAGATGTTAGACAATGTAGCCAAGTATAAGCATACCAAATGTCATAATCCTAGCTAACGCGGTTCTTGAATTGTGTCAGCCCCTTATGGATATAATTTGGCACACATCCAAAGAATGTTATAGTTATTGTGTTTACCAAGTTTGGTTACGTTTGGACATGTACATCAGAAGATATTGGCTGTAGAATCATTATGGGCCACACCTTCAAATTTGATTGATGTATAACTTTGAAATGGTTTGACAAACAAAAATCCAAAAATGTTTTTTTTTTTGGCAGCATGGTCTGTAGATGTCTGTAAATTACCACATTTGGGGAAAATCGGATGAACAACATCCGAGGACCTTTGCTGCTTGGACCCCTAAATGTTAAAAATATATTAAAAGAAACATTAGTACACACAATGTTGGGAGCTCAGTACATTCACTGACATACTGCATCACCAAAGAACCTAATGACCAAAAGTAATGCAATGTTGCCTAGGCCTAACCCTAAAGCCTAACCCTAAAGCCTTGCCGGTCTTCATTTTGGTGCTCATGACTTGATTTTCTACAAGAATGAATCGGGCCTCTGCAGTAGCCTGCATAATCTAGCTTTGATATAGTAAAGAAATGCAACAAATGCACGGCCCATAGCAACCATCACTTTAAAATGGGCGATTGCTCTCTTGAGCAGAAGGTTGTTAACGAAACACTGATGACTGGCAAAAGGTAATGTGTGTGTGTGTGTGTGTGTGTGCGCTCCATACAAGCATAATTAATACGTCACTTTCATTTCATCCTGTATTTATTATGGCGCGCCGCGTGAGCATGCACATTGTGACCGCGTGCTCTTAATTACTGCTCCCAAGGCGATTGTAATTTGCTTTAGGAAACACGGACACACACACACACACATACACACACACACACACACACACACACACACACACACACACACACACACACACACACACACACACACACACACACACTCACACACAGACACATTAGGCTCAGATGACAGCCTGTAACACTGTAATAGAGGGAGGGTGTGTCACTCTATAAAAAGCTTATTTGCCATATTTTCCTCTTGCTGGTTTTGACCAGCAACACTGCTAGGCAGCACAGCTACACGCTGGCACTGAAAGTGTTTCATCAAAAGCGGCCCCACACAGACTGTCTGGCAAAGCAACCTCCTTCTTGATATGGAATAGCTCCAGGTCCAGTGTATTTATCTCATTAGGTTCAAATAATAACACATGATGGTAACCACACAAGACAAATACTGAATGTCAACACTAATCCCATCCTATCTGCATTGACTGGTACAGGCCCACAGTTTAAAGACACAGTCCACAATTCTGGCAAAAGGTTGTTGATATTTGAGCTCAACAGCCAATTAAATCACACCCCTTTCTTCGATGCTCCTGATGCAATGTGTTGATTGGCAGGAATTGGGTACATCGTTCTGGAATGAGTGAAGCGTGATATAGTCTACATGTATGTCATTCTGGTATGAGTGAAGCATGATGTAGTCTACATGTATGTCATTCAGACTAGCAGCAGAAGACTGAGGGAGTTCCAATCTTTACTATATTGTTTTATGATGCTGTAACAGAAATAGCAGTGATTTCATTGAAGAAAACTAATGTTTTTGTTTTATAAGAAACGAATATTATGCATATACACACTCTCTAAAAGTCACTGCTTTAAACATATATAGACACACACTACTCATTCTAACACACACAAATTGTTGTGTATACACAAATACTCTAATGCTTGCATGTACGTAGATACACACACGCACACACACACAAACACGCACACACACATACACACACGCACACACGCACACACACACACACACACAAAATTAGGCACTAATGAGATCGTCCATCATACGTGCCTGAAAGGACCATTCTTGCATTTATTTAGCAGTAAAGTAACCAGCAGGCTGTTCTGGTAAAGTCACATGTTGTGCACAACCACTGGCCAGGGGGCTAGTCTAGCCTTTAATGATACAGGGTGATGAGGGTTTGGTGGCAGCTGGAGTAAATGGCTTATTTACACACACACACACACACAGAAGGAGAGATCAAGAAAGATGGCGTGTGTGTGTGTGCGTGATAGAGAGACAGAGAGAGAGAGAAACTATACCAACTCCTGCCTCTACATGCATGTGTGTGTGTAAGTGTGCCCAAATTCACATAAAAAAATAGACCAACTCCTGTGTGTGTTCAGTATTCTTGGGTGATGAGGACTGATGCCTGTATGATGCCTTTTTAGAAATCTAAATGAAACTCACAATGGCTTCGCAACCGTTTGCATGTCTCAATGTCACCCTCTAGTGGTTGAAAGTATAAAACAGGTCTTTTCTGTGTCCTGTAAACTACAATGGAAAGGGAAAGTCAGACAGCTAATGACCATTACACCCACACATCAACTGCAAAAAAGCAACAACAAAAGTAACCAAGTGTGCTTTGTCCTCTTTGTCGGTGAAAGTGTGTGCAGGTGTGTTGCGACATGAAAACTAAAACAGGTCCCCCCGGTGTGTTTGTGGCTCTGCTGGCATTGTCCCGGCGCTGTGGATGGATTTGACTAAATCCTGGGGGGCCAAAGAGCACTTCCCCGCGTCTGCACTTCTTTTGTGCTCAGCGGAAATCGGCTCGCCAGGCGGCTCACACCACAGCTTCAGTGCAGCCCAGCCTCTGAATACAGATTCAACCAGTGCCAAATAATCAGAGAGAGAAAGAGGGAGAGAGAGGGAGAGAGATGCACTGGGCACTGATCCATCTGTAAGTGCCAAAACTGCCAGAAATGGAGAGGGGATGTGTGTGTGTGTGTGTGTGTGTGTGTGTGTGTGTGTGTGTGTGTGTCTGAGAGAGAGATAGTATTGCAGGAGGTTTGGGAGGTGTTGCTCAAAACCAAAAAAGATAAACAAACTACAGCACTATCTACTGAGTTTCCAAATGTCTGAAAATGTATTTCTGTCCTGGACAAATAAAAACAGTCCGACTCCACACAGCCTTGTGTACCAGAGAGATCAGGGTGTCTGGCTCCATGTCTCCAGTGGCTGTGAACTCAAAGGAAAATGGGCTTGAAATCTCCCTCAGGACACGCACCTCGAGGAAAACAAGTGCAGGCAAGCCTGACCTAACAAATGCCAACGGTAGGAGATGCTTGTTAAATGAAGCATCTCTCCAACACAATGTTTCACAGTGTGACACACCCTGCTATGCGCCTACACACACACACTCAGTAATACTGGGTGTGCTCTTGGAATGGAAGAACATACAAAAAAAATCACGGACACCCTCAGGCTGGAGTTTGGTCAGATTTAATGGTGAACATCGGAAGGAGAGGTTTCCAGAAACGCTGTCAGGTCGCATGTCGCATGTCGCATCCATGCACGAGTCTTACAGATGGTGTTTATATCACAGTGGACTGTGTCCCTTTACTACACCAATAAGAGCAAAACAGCAGATAGGTAGCAGGACATGCAGCCTTATATGGCAAACCAGAATCAGCACAACAGCTGGTTAGGCAGGTAGGTAGGCAGCCCTATATGGTCTAGGAATGCAGGAAAGATCTTTAGATTATGGAGTGTGTGTTTGTGCTCACCATACACAGACAAGTAGAGAAAGTCAGCGTGCAAAAATACAAAATCTTCACGGGGGGCATACACACACATACACACAGTGACATGTAGTGTCATACAGAGACCGACACACAGATACTCATACAAACACGCAGTCATACCAGGGTGAGCACACACACACACTCACTCACACACACGCAGACATGCGCGCGCACGCCTTCATGGTAAATATTTATCCAGTGGTTGCTTTCATGCGCCTTTCATTGCACCACTCTTCATTTCAGCAGCTTCAAGGGGGAACCACTGAACACTGTTGCACAAGGGAAGGGTTTCTGGGTGACACTCAAAGATCAGAAATAGGGTCAAAATTGCTCCTCCTTTTTATAGTGTTGATCCGTAACACGGACATACTGGGTCAGATTTCAGGTTTTAAGCTTTGTCCTCTAAACATCTGCTCTTCGGTTAAGGTCAGCTTGGGACAGAATGAACATTTTACGTATTAAAACTCCTTATTTTCTCTCCACTGTAAACGGTTTAAAAAGTTATTTTTTATTTCTAAATAAAAATATATCCATTCAGCAGGCATAGCACAGCATTCCACATTTTGAGATTACAACAGCAGTTATTTTTCAACCATCCTGAAGTACAAACAAACCATTCAACAAAATACCCTTCTAATAAAATACCCTACATTGCATTCAATGTAAAAAGGTATTCCATTAATGTGAAAGGAATTTCCAAATATGCTGCAAATATTAGAGCATTTGAGTCAGTCAACAATGGCTGTTTTTTATGGCCAGTCCTCTTCAACAACATTCTTTGGTACCATAAACTATGAACAACAAATACATTTGCAAACTCAAAAAACAGAACAGAACACAACAATGACAAATGGGTGAGAGTCAAAATGAGGTGTTTAGAGAGAAAATGCTGGAGGAAGCCACCAGGGGACCCAGAGAGAGGTGCACCTGAGCGGTTAAAGACTTACAGGAGAGTTTAAATAGCATTAAGCAAAAAAGGAGAAAGCTTTATTTTCAGTTTCCAGCCTGTATCCTCACACACTCAGGAATGGCTTGACTGCTCACGAAACTGCAGTTTAAATAAGTGCAAATAGTAGTTACTGTTGGTCAACTTTGAATCAAATGAGAACCAGTGAACCAAGATGGCAGTACTGACATCTGAAACTGCAATAAAAGTTAATGAACATCATAATTAGCCAATATATAAACTAAAATACCAAGGTGTTTTAAGCATGTCAAAGTCCAATTCAAGATGCTGGCACCTTGCCTTGACAACATCACAGCGCTACCCAAATGCTGTGATAGGCTATTGTTGGTGTCCCAACCTGATGACCTCACAGCGCTACCCAAATACTGTGACAGCCTGTTGTTGGAGTCTTGCCCTGATGGCTCTTATCTGGCACAAGCGTTCTTCCGTGACTGAAAACAAGGCGAGGCATTCCTGACAGCAACAGGCAAATATTTTTGGCAAATGCAAATTAACTTCCAATATGACTGATATTCAGACTAATGTTTTATAGCCTCTGGCTAAAAGACCAACATTTAATGAGCTTATAATTGAAATTTCTTGAATAAAAATTTTAATAAAAATACTTAAAATATACACAGATGGAGTGTTTGTTTGTTTTTCCTTTCAACCAATCTACTGCATGTGATAAAAGGGCCATAACATCAGAATGTTAATGTGTAGAATGTATAGAATGCATAGAGTGTGATCTGCTGACTCAGTAGGGTGAGTGGAGGGCATGCAGGTAAGAGACATGAGGCCATGAGCAGCGAAGTGAACCTGCTTTGGAGTGACTCTTAGCAGCAGAAACCACAGTATTGCCCAAAGTACCGTGTTGCACCATTCCACATAGAGTTCTAGAAGGTTCTGTGCCCAAATCATGAGGTGAGGATGGGGGGGGGGGGGGGGGGGGGGGCGCGCCGGGCGCTGAGTTCTGGAATCTTCTGTGCCAGTGACACCGCAAGGTTCACAGGGTGGGTGAACTTTTGGCATCAGGTGAAGAGAGGATGCTGAGTTCTGGAATCTTCTGTGCCACTGGCACTCCCAGGTTTACAACATCCTGGATAAGCTAGGGATGTGGGGTGGGGGGGTGGGGGGGTGGGGGGGTGGCGGGGGAGTTCTGGAATCTTCTATGCCAGTGCCAATGCAAGGCTTCACCCCCTGGATCAGGTAGGGATATAGGGACTGTCTGGGACTGCCTCGTCTATCCATGCCATGTAGTCCAGGCTGCCATCTTCCACTGGGAAACTGAGAAGCTCAGGGTTCTCATAGGGATGGATAGATCTAAAAAAAAAAAAATCAATCAATTAATCAATTACTCAATGAAGCAACTCTTCCATCATCTAAACCAACCAATAGCTTAACCAATCAATGAACTGATCAAACAATTAATCAACCAAACAAACAAACATCCAATTAGTCAATTAAAAAATTACTAAATGCATATGAATTACACAAACAATTTAACATTTTTCTTCATTAAATGCCTCATTTTCAAACTGAACACAAGAAGAACAGAGTTCTACTAACTAGCCTCTAGAACTTTAAAAAGCTAGTTCTATTAACTAGTCTCTAGAACTTTACAAAGCAGAAAATCAGGTATTCTTCTTCTGCAGAGTCTGAATGCTGGAAGCCATGACTGTTGAGCAATGTTGTGCACAGGGGGGTGAGGTGGGGGGTGGACCAGCACTGCACTCACCTTACGTATTCAGTGAGGCTTTGGACCATAGAGGTGCGTGTCCTCACCAGCTAAAACAGAGAGGAGGCACACCATGAGAAACCACAGATCACCACACACACTACACAACCATGATGTGCAGCACTCTGGGGATGTTCCCTGAGAACAAGTTAACATTAACATCACATCAACACAAACATATACAAACAAAAAAAAACATTGTTCACTGAGCGTAGCAAAAAAAGTGCCATTTTAGAGCAGTGACCCCTCCCATGTGACATTGTCTTGTCCTTTGTGAATGACAGGTGGAGGGATACTTACCAACAGGATCTCTGTGGCATCCTGGATCTCACCCTTCCAGTAGTACCTGAGTGAGGGGAGGGTGGGGGACAACGACAAATAACATCATCAGGACAGGAGGACATAAAGAGAGGGAGGTGGGGGGGGGGTTGGGTGGCTGAAATCATGCCATTGTGGGGGTGTCACAACATCAGCACACAGCCGCTGTCTCTGAGGTCCTTACAGTTAAAGCAGACGTTACACAACAGTGCTTATGGTGATTATGTTGTCTCTCTTTCCCAGAGTTAAGGACAGCAAAAAAAGTAAATTGGTTCTGCATGAGTGCCCTGCTCGCCGGGAAGGCTGGAAACAGGGTCATTACTATTCCAACAACTTGACGACTCCAACGTCACGAGCCAAAGCTCTTACCGCGGGCGTGTCTATCTTTGGCCTAGCGTGGAAACGGAGTCGAGGAAACTGAGACCCTGACTTATTCTGCCAACCTGTGAGCTCCCTCCCATCTCAGCCCAACAGTGTTTGTGTGTTCTTCCTCTCCTGTACTTCTGAGGCTCAGCTGGCACCTCAACAATTGATGTTGTTGTTGTTGTTGAAACAAATGATTAAAGTCAGTGGAGTAACCATCTCCCCTGCTCTGAGCACGCCTGCTGAAAGTCAGTGCAGTAACAATAATACTCTTAATGGGCTCCAGGGAGGGTTGGTTCTCCAAGAGTGGAAGAGCGCCACTAATAAGTGCCGTCGGACGTGCAGAGCAGGGGCAGGTGGTCTTGGGGGTATTATATTGAAGGGGTAAAAAATAATTTAGGGGTATTAAACATGGGGCACTAATGGCACACGTGTGGGGCTGTTCCCTCCTGCTCAGGCAAAATGTTCTCTCAGTCTGAATCTGAATGTTCATGGTGTGGAAATGGACTAGCTCATTGACTTCTATTCATTTCAGCTGACCCACAGAGCATGGTGGTGTTAAAGACACAAAGACTGGTCCACTTGTAATCAGTGTTCTCCCTCTGCCAAAACCACCCTGGCAGTGGAAGGCTTTCAGCTAAGTACAACAGTATAGGGTGACTAAAGGGGCCCAACTCGGTTCGGAGTTAGAGATCAAAGGTCACTGGGTCAGGCATGCTGGCAGAACTCACATGGTGGCGGTGCGGGGAAGAATGTTCACACATGCAGCCATACGCTTCTCCATCAGAGACCTACAGAGAGAGAGAAAGGGAGAGAGAGAAGGGGAGAGAGAGACAGAGATGAGAGGGAGAGATGAAGACGGAGACAAAAAGACAGAGAACGCATTTGTTTATATTACCAGTCCAAAGTAAACGCCACAGCTTACATAAAAGGCCCTCACATGGCCTGTATTAAAACATTACTGAACACTGTCTCATACTTTGCATATTTGCATATTCTACGGCTGCTTCTACTGCTACTACTACCGCTACTACTATTGCTACTACTGCTGCAGCTACTGCTACTACTACAAATACTACTGCTACTACTACAACTACTACTGTTACTGCTGCTGCTACTACTACTACCACTGTTAGTACTACTACAACAACTACTGCTACTATTACTACTACTACTTCTACCACTACTACTACTGTTACTACTACTACGAGATGCAGTGATGAAGTCTGAATAACCCACACCTCCTCTCTCAGGGGAAGGGCAGGTGAGGTCAGAACCCTGGGCAGTCAGGTGTGTCTCCTTCATTAAAACTATTCTGAACATCTTAAGATCATCTTAAGATGTTATACAAATCACTAGCCACCTACAGAAATAAACCTTAAAAATGGTAAACCTTAACAATGCTGCCTTCAATTGCTCTTCAATAGCGCTGACATCAAGCGTGAAGTAATCTCAAGAAGCTAGTCTCAGCCTGGACCATGTTAAAAATCTAATTTGTGCTCATTTCTGCACTTTCATATTACACTAAACTAAGGTACTACTTATTAGTGAATTGGTGAATATTAGTAATTAAGTTATTTAGGAACTGAATTTACGTAAGTTACTTAACCAAATTCAGTTCCACATAAGGGAAATTGCATCCAGCAGCCAATTATTGAGAAAAGCAAGTGGTGCTGTAGAAAGATCTTTCTGGAATTCATCTGAAAGCATTTTATAATTGGAGACTGTTATTATCCCATTAATGACTAATGGTCTGAAGTAGGTTATGAGTTAAATCAGGACAGGAGGAGAACCAGCCGAGACTGTGCCCCCCCTTACCGTCACTCTAAGCTACAGAGTTACAGGTTATAACAGGTTATAGGGCCACCCAGGCTTAGCAGCTCTGTTTGCAATGAGAGTGTCTTTTCTTCATTATAGCTGCATGGAGAACAACAGTAACAGCAGACTCTGGTGTAAGAGTGAACGTGCTCGGACGAGTGGCCTCCTCGGAGCCAAGGGGCTGCCCGCTGGCTTGGAACTATCTGTCATGCCCTCGTCTGTAGGAACACTTATCCTGGCCTGCACGGGGCAAACAACGACATCTGCTCCCTCAGCGCGGTTTTCGTGGGGAGAAAAAGGAACCAGCGGAGACACAGGTGATTTTTAGTGGCTTCTGTTTCTCAGTGAGTATCTAGTGTACTTGACATACATCATGGGGTATGTTGACATAGCACTTTGTATTTGAGAACCTTTACCTTCCAAAAGACACAATGAACATGTGAACGAGTGTCAACATATCAACATAACAACAGAATTAGCTTGTGGCAGAATTGGCTTGTGGCATGGCAGTCAATATCTGTTCAGCTAAAAATCACTTAAAAGACTTCACTATTGCTTCTGATGCAAGAGTGAACGGGCTCGGACGAGTGGCCTCTTCGGAGCTTGAAACTATTGCTTCTGATGCAAGCTCACAGGCAAAGCCTTAGGCCTGGAAACATCCTTAGAATAGATCTGTTTTGAAATTAATGTATTTATTTTCCCAGTAAATAGACACACAAGGACAGGGTCTAAGCTGGAAATGTGTGCTATCCTGAGCCTAGCACACTGCTGACTGTGTGTGAGGGTAGCAAGGGAAGATTCTCCCAAATATAGGCAGAAAGATAAAGAGATGGTGTCGTTTATTTCAGAAGCTCAAATCACAGCGTGTGAGAGCGCTCGTAGGACTGTGTTTACACACCAACCCTGGTACCCGAGTGTGCTGGCATATTACTGCACCCCCCATTCAAAGCCACTCTGTTCACTTGCAAATAAACACACACACACACACACACACACACACACACACACACACACACACACACACACACATTCATCAACATGCAGCTGTGAAACTCTGATGACTGCAAGGAAGCAGAATTCTTCACATGCTATTTGCGACGTACGTCACCGGAGCTGGTCGCGATCCCAGAGATTATTTTAATCCAGTCAGTCCAAAAAGCCTGTATATGAGCGACAAAATCATCACTGCTAATCCCTGACCTACCACACACTCTGCACTGAGCATGGGTTACACGAAAATGCCCACAGGATGAACACGTCCTCCCAATGTGCTTAACAAACAAAGCACAAAACAGTAACTTCCTAAATATATGAACATATAATATAATATTATAAAAGTTAAATTATATCTCAGGAAGAGTCTACATCATACTAGTAAAATCTGTATTAATACCTAAGAGATCCCATAGTTAATGAGAGTCATGGATATGCCATAGTATTAATGTGCAATTTGCCAAGTATTAATTTGCATTTGATCAAAATGTATATTTTTCATAGTTACCTTTCCCTCTCTTCTACCTACCTACATAGGGTAACAAGCTAGACTTTTATTTAATAACTTGATAACAGACGGGTGTTTGACAGGAGTAGAACTAACACACATCACCTCATCGACCTTGCATTGTTGTTGCATAATGGTAAAGATCAATTTTAATATTTCTAAAACAAATGCTTTTATATAACACAGTGCATTTGAATGAATCACATGGTTTATTTCTTTAATATTTCAAAAATTTCAAAACATTTCTGACTTATGATCTAATTATGATTGTATTGCTTACTGAACAGTAACAGTATGACATGCCTGTTAAATCCCATAACTATAAAAAAAGAGAGCAAACTAACAGAGGCCTGTGGTATTTGACTACTAAGCCATGGCCATGGCACTGATATCTAAAGCAAATAGGACGTTGTGGCAGAGAGTGTGTCGCTCAGCTAATGATTACAGGGTCTATCTGATAAGGATCATTCCGAAAATTGGCACAATGCACTGCCATGTCCTGAGCTGACCTGATAGAGGAGAGAGGTAGATGCCACCAGGGCCCTTCAGTCTTTCTTAATCCTTTTTGAGCTTATTGTATTATTGTGTTGTTATATGTTGTCCCTCATGGCACCAACAGGAGCAGTGCTCCAAATTTTGTTGGATGCAAATGGCTCATCATTTCCTTCTTTCACCCCTCTCAGCGAGAGTGAGGTCTTCAAAATCCTAACAGGTAGCCGTCCAACTACTTGCCCGCTGGACCCCATCCCATCCAATATCCTTCAAGCCATATCGCCTGCCGTCTTACCGGCACTAACACAGGTGATTAATGCTTCATTTAATTCTGGAACATTCCCTTCTTCATTTAAAGTGGCTCGGGTAACACCGCTGCTGAAGAAGCCGTCTCTCGATCCCACTCAGGTGGAAAACTATCGACCGGTCTCACTTCTCACGCTCCTATCAAAAACCATTGAGAGGGCAGCTTCCAAACAGGTCACAGAGTTCCTATCAAGGAACAATCTCCTCGATCCAAACCAGTCTGGATTCAAAAGTGGTCACTCCACCGAAACAGCCCTGTTGTCTGTGACAGAGGCCTTGAAAACAGCTAGAGCAGCAGCTCAATCCTCAGCTCTCGTCCTGCTTGATTTATCAGCTGCGTTTGATACAGTCAACCACCGCATCCTTCTGTCCATACTGTCAAGTATGGGCATTTCTGGCAAGGCGCACTCCTGGTTTGAATCCTACCTCACTGGGCGCTCGTTCAAGGTGTCATGGCAAGGTCAGCTGTCTGTACCTCACCACCTTACCACAGGGGTGCCCCAAGGCTCGGTGATGGGACCACTTCTCTTTGCCATTTACACCACTTCGCTGGGCCCTATCATCCGCTCGCATGGTTTTTCCTATCATTGCTATGCCGATGATACTCAACTGTTTCTGTCTTTCCCTCCTGAGGACACCACTGTCTCGGCGCGGATCTCGGACTGTCTTGCTGATATATCCACATGGATGAAAAACCACCACCTTCAGCTGAACCTGGCCAAAACGGAACTGATGGTCTTTCCAGCCAAACAGGCCATCCACCACAACATCAGCATCAATATTGACTCCTTGACTCTTGTTCCATCCAAAACAGCAAGAAACCTCGGGGTCATTATTGATGACCAACTGACTTTCACGGACCACATTGCCTCTGTCTCTAGGTCCTGCCGCTTTGCGCTATTCAACATCCGCAAAATCAGGCCGTACCTAACCCAGTATGCCACCCAGCTGCTGGTGCAAACCTTGGTGAATTCCCGCCTTGATTACTGCAACGCCCTCCTAACGGGCCTGCCGGCTTGCGTGGTGAAACCACTACAAATGATCCAGAACGCGGCGGCGCGTCTGGTGTTCAACCAACCGAAGAGGGCACACGTCACCCCGCTTCTTATTGACCTCCACTGGCTGCCTGTAGCTGCTCGCATTAAGTTCAAGTCACTTATGCTTGCCTACAGAGTGCTTGATGGTTCTGCTCCCACCTACCTAAATGCTCTTGTAAGGGCAAATGTTACACCCAGGATGCTGCGCTCTTCAAGTGAGCGTCGTTTGGCAGTGCCGTCTGTGCAAGTACGGCAGTCCAGACTATTCTCATTTGTAGTTCCACGTTGGTGGAATGAACTACCCAGCACTACCAGAGCAGGGGCGTCCCTCTCTACCTTTAAGAAGCTCTTGAAGACCCAACTCTTCAGAGAGCACTTCCTGTCCTAACTGGCACTTCGACTAGTGCGTAACTTGCAATTACAGCAGTTACATTTCTGCACTTCTTTCTTTCTTTTTTATTTCATTTTGTTATATTTCTTATGTAAAGTAGTATTTATTTATTGTTACACCAGGTTTTATTGCTCGTAGCTTGAATATTCTCTCCCTTGTACGTCGCTTTGGACAAAAGCGTCTGCTAAATGACTAAATGTAAATGTAAATGACAATAAAGGCTTTTCAATTTAAATATCGTCAACAATAAACTTGATTTCCAGTACGGCTGTATGATGTCACTGTTCAGTCTGCTTTTGTTAGGGAGAAATTATCTGAAGTACAGACGCTGTGGTTTATATCTTCCAGCTTTGCAGTAATGCTCAAACATATGTTTGTTGGTCTTATGAATGGTCAAATCCTGCCTCATAAATCTGGATAATTAGGTGATGTTCAGGGTAAACTCTGACTATCTCTCTTTGCTGAGTGATTGACTAACTGGATAAGTGCTTAAATAAAAAGAATTCAACAAAACTAAGCTAATTGAATACTAAGAAACGTGTAATACACAACAACAACAACAACAATAATAGAACACTTTTCAGGTTGTATTTAGGGGCTTTCTAAATACAGGCAGCAACCCAATGCTCCCTTCCACTGGGGGAATATATGTGTATTCTGTGTTACCATGGCAGTGTGTCACTTAAACCAGGTGGGGAACACGAGAGTGAGGCCAATATGTAAAATGCGTTACAGTGCATCCAAAGCAACAGTATGCAGCAATTTGCCAAGTTCCGAAGTACCGTATCTTCCTGACTAATAACGCACCGTATATAAACGGCAATACAGTATTTTGCAAAACAATACATTTATTAAGTGTTTATTTAGTGTTATGGTGTTGTGTGGGAATGGGCGCTAAATGTCCAAAAGTCAATCGTTAATAGATCTGGCAACCACTGAATCCCTGGCAACCAATGAATTAACGTGTTAAAAATCCCCTGGCAACCACTGAATCCCCTCGAGAAGGGCCAGGGGGACTTCACCTCCTTCATTCACTACATTGGTATCAGAGTAAGCCCTTTATCCACGGATGTCCCATTATTTCTCTCAGGATTGTTTATTGTCTATTTGAAGCAATTTAACATAATTCACAATTTCGTTGTGATCACTCTGAACACAAGACTGCCTTTTATTGGTGAGGTGATTTAGAGAAATTAAACGTTGCTTCAGGTTATGCAGCAAACGGTTCTACATGGTTGCTATGGTTGCCATGCTAGCTAACTAGCCATTTCCATTTGAATGAGATGATAGCTAGTTATCTAGCTGATGTTAAAGTCTCCTCAAAATTATAAAAGGGAAAAGGCAGAGTTCATATTAACACACGCTAGCAACTGCCAACTGTGAGGATGGTTCTCTAAGTATGAGATAGCTAGGATTGTCAAAAAGCTACAATAGGTAGAAACCCTCTGGGTGCCTGTGCACCGCACAGTGTGCAGCTTTATATTACCAATTCACGTTGGTGGTGCACCTCTGAAGAACATATAAACACACCTGTCATTCTCACTAGCCTCCTAGGCTATGCACTAAGTGGTAGAAAATAAGACAAGTTTTGCTAGAGGCACATCGCCAACTGCATTGCCAAAGACACCAATTAGCATGCTAACAAACTTTTATCATAACATGCCTTTTAGGTTGTTAGCTCGGCAGTTTTACATCAAAACTCCTCACTGCTGTTCTAAGGCTTAAAACACACATTTGGACAGTCAGACGTGGGGGAAAAGCTGCTCTAAGGCTTAAACACACATAAACGGACAGGCAAACTTGGGAAAGAGCTGCTTGAATAATACATTAATACATGAACATTAGCTTTCTCTGCAAGCTCCCTGTGCAAAAAATCATTAAAATCCTTGGGGCTAAAATGGTTCTCAGCTTTTAATGTCGCATTGATCAAAATGCTTAATGGCCTTTTAAATCAATCTATATCTTTACATATATCTCTCTAATCTGACATAGTGTTACACCTCTGTCAAATTCAACATTTCACCTTAGAAATGTTATTTTCCCTAACTGAGTCTGTGAGATGAGAGAGAGAGGGCTTGGGGGGGGGTGGGGGGGTATTGAGAAAAAGACTGAGAGAGAGAGTTAACAAGAATACTACCTGCCGATGTCCTTGGCCACTTGTTCGTTGGGGCAGTTGATGAGTATGACTGAGTGATGGCCCGCCACATAACTCCCAGTCAGGGCAGAGTGCAGCTGGATACTTAACGTTTTTAACACTGGATACAGGGCAAGCATCAGGAGCAGTCCCTAATACAAACACACACACACACACACTTAACCCACATATTAACACCTACAAACAAGCACACACACACACACCTTTAAAAATAGACAGACTCACACATACAGTACAAACCCTCCCTCCCACACTGCAACCACTAACCCATGATGTCACTCACATGTCCCTGTAAATACATAAACAACTGTCTCATGATTAATCAAGTTCTCTGTGGCAGTAAACAGCCAAACTGCAGAAAGACCCTGGACAGCAAATTCTGAAACACTGGTTAGCTTAGCTTATGCTGATGTCCCCTCATCGGATATGAGCTGACATACAATGGCTGTGATTATTCTCAAACAACAGTCAATTAATGTTATTTCCCGAAGGGAATGTTGTGCCCAGCATTGCGGCATCATCATTATTTAGTGATGTTGGCTGGAGACACTGGTTGATTCATAGTCCGCTCAGCAGAAGTCAGTTTTGGCTGCGGACTGAAACGCCGCACTCCGTTGCATACCATCACTGGCAGCAGTTCAGTGGGCAAAGAGAGTCCAAAGGCCACGGTTATAAACGTTTGCCTTTCCAATAACACAAAAAAATGGCTTGGAAAACGTAATAAGCACCGAGGTCGTCATTTGTTTTCTTAATATGTAATTCTAAAAACGTTATTCAACCTAAAAACGCGACCAGTTTCAAGAGTGGAATCAGAGTTTGTTTACGTTTTCATTCCTAACGGCACACTGTTAACAAGGTCTATGTTGAAACGAACGTTCTGATAGGTGGGTAACTTTAGCGCTAACTTCACACCCTGATAACAGATCTTGGACCCTGAAACATTTCAAAACAGTCAGCCACTTCTTGTTTTAGTCATTTGCCAATGAATTTGCCCGATGTCTACATACAGAAATCAAGTTCACCACTATCAGCTAACGTAATTTCACTATGCCAGCCAGGCCATGCTCTACCAGTAACACTAAACAATGAAACGTTAACATTTGCCTACTGTTCGTTAATCAGTTGTTGAGAAATGTAACGTTGGATGGATGTCCCACTTACCCCGACAATTAACATGTACCCCGGTCGAGAGACAGTGTGACTTGTTGAATCTTTTGGACATCTTTGATACCACCAGTCCATTTTTCCGCTATGAATGAATGCCATGTCGATTCTGGACGTACGGAGTGAGGAGGAAATCCTTGCGCTTGACCTAACTCTTAATTAGAACTAAATCAAATTGTTTTACAGTAAAAGTGACTTGCAGCGCACTGTCCTTGTTACGTAGACATTATATGAACTAACATTACTTCATACACTTAAATAACGTCTAAAAGTGTTTACGTTCTCAGGCGATTGTATTGCCCATACCCAGCATTAAGCACTCTATTCCAGGTTTGACAGGTAGCTGACGTTCGTGTCGTAGACCAACAGTAGGCAGGACACACGAGATAAATAGATAGACAACTTTAGCGAGTGCCCTGGATCATTGTAATTGGACAGTGGGAACTTCCGGGATCGAAGACATCCAATGAAAAAGCAGAGTGCACGGACACCAACATGCCCTCTCTGCTAAAACGTTAAGCAGCTTATCTGTGTAATACACTTAAGTGCTATGCCCTTTTTTGGGGAGGAATATGCTGAACAATAGAGATATCAGGAGATGTTAGCTGGGTGGATTACTGATTACTTCTTTCTCTCCTTCCCTCCCCCTTTCCATGTGTGTGTGTAGGTTAGTATGCACGTAAGTGTGCCTGTGTGTATAACCATTTCATGTCCTATCTTTCTTTTTAAGATTGTGAATGTTTGTGAGCCTGTGTATGGGTATGCCTCATACCAGCATGTTCCATTGTGACAGATGTTTAAAGCAAACATTTCAGCCATAAAATATTAAACTTTAAAGCTATAAAACTTGTTTGGTCAAATTCCCCAACAATGTTTGGGTCTGTGAGAAATGTGAAATCTAGTAGAAGGCGGTAGTTAGCACAGAGGTTAAAGAAGCAGACACGTAGCCCGGAGGTATATGTAGGCCTACAGCATATTAGCATGCATCCTGCAGAACAGACTCATGAGAGCCAATCAGCAAAGGTCGTGTCAGGTACCAAGCGGGTTGGAATGATCGTAATATAGCACAGAATGCACACTTTGGGTGTCTGCTACTGTTGGCTTGGATGGTGGGTCGCCTGATAAAGGGGCAGTAGCCTGAGCCTCTGATGAACTTGCAGCAGCATTGTTAGAGGCAGAAAGTAAGTTGAAGTTGAGGTATTCAGCGGATACTTTAGTCTAAAGCAACTTACGGACAACTTGCAGCAATTGGGAATCAAACCCAATGGGGTCAACTGCGACACTAACCACTGCAGCAGTAGCCTTGCTTAGAGGCTTTAAAGAACAATACACCACACAGGAAGTGTTGTAGGTCGCTTTGGATGAGGTAAACCAATGCAATGTAGGTGAAACAATTAGCTTTTGTGTTTGGTGTAGTGTGGTATCTGTTGTTTTACCCTACAACAGCATACTCAGACAACCAAAAATGGGTTTCATGTTTGCACTCACACCACTACCTGTGCAGTAATAAAGCTTTAGTTCAAACAGGCCTAAACTGTGAGCATAATATTTTGTTACTGGAACCACCAATTACACAAGCATGAATACAACTTCACTGACATACATGACTAACATTACCTAAACAAGAACAGAACCATAAAGTGTGGACATATTAGCATATATCACTATTTTAGAAGAACCACACACACCCAAACACACACACACACAAAGTATGACACAAGCAGGAATACAACTTCACTGACATTTACCTAAAGACATTCGAAATAACAGAATGTTGATGCTCAGAGATTTCCAGAGTTCTCAGGACATATTGGTAAGGGATAATGTATAGAACACCGGTCATTATCGGGAAAAAGCGCCCCTTCAGGGCGAAGCAAGACCGCTCCGCTCCGCTTCGCGTCGGGGTGCTGTTCGCCCTGTCGGGGATAATTTTCAGGGCGACAGGGCGAACAGCACCCCGACGCGAAGCGTGTAATAAGAAACAATATCCCTTCCTGAATGGTAATATGCGTGGCATCCTACAGTTGTACAAATGTTCACTGTCTACATGGCACGAACACGCGAGTCAGCAGGTTCAGACGATGTCCTGTTGCGCATGAGTTCAGTGCCACCAGGGTAAAACTGTTGTGACACCGTTGTGGTGAAACTGTGGCTCTGCAGTCAGCCCCTTCTTCCCTATTCCCCTTCACTCTTGCCTCGCCCCTCAGATTCGTTGCCAAGAGCCTGATAGTGATGTCAGAGGGAAGTTTGCTACTTCTGTACTCAACTGTAATCAACTTCACAGCATGCACAACTCTTATTAGAATTATGTAATGGTACTTATATTTTGACATCACTGATGTGCGGGTTCTGTGTATTGTATGCTTAACAGTAAAGTGCCATTGGACTTTACAGACATTTTAGTGTATGAGGGTTTGCATCGTTGTGGTACAGTACTGAGCGTAGAACGCAGACATATCGGGGCACGTAGGTACATAAAACAGATTAGATTAGATTAGATTAGATTCAACTTTATTGTCATTGCACAAAGTACAAGTACTGAGGCAACGGAATGCAGTTTAGCATCCAACCAGAAGTGCAAAATAGCAAAAAAGTGCAGAGTATGTGCATATGTAAAGTGTAATAAGTGAATAAATAGATATGTACAGTAAGAAATAGATATGCAATATGAACAGTAATTGGGACAAGAATAGCAGCAATTGAAGTTAGAAGTGTAGGTATGATAAGTACAGTGCCCTCCACAATTATTGGCACCCTTAGTGAATGTGACCAAAACAGGCTATGAAAAAATATGTCTTTGCTGTTTATCCTCTCGGTCTTTTACTCAAAATATTCACAAAAATCTTACCTTTTCATTGAAACAACCTCACATGTCACATGACATTAGAACCTTGTGGGAGCAAGAGGGCATCTCCGGTTTTGGTTCTGTTCAATAAAATGGATGTGTATGTGTATGTGTCTCCGTATAGACTTTAGACCCATTATATCTTTAAAGCATGTCAGTTGCTAACAGCCGAAAATAATTCACTACAGAGCAAGTCTCTTAGTTAACGCATCACCAATTTCACAAGGTGAGCAGAAGCTAACCATAGTTAGTTATACCAATTAGGGATCACAAATGTTCTCACAATAGTCTTACAGTAATCGATTACCAAATAATTTGATAGCCACAATCTGTGGCATATAAATCAACTGTTGTATTCACTAGAGCTGTAACGTTATCTTTTATAAGAAACCATCAGAGGTGTAAAAAGTACTGAAATGTTGTACTCAAGTAAAAGTACAATTACTTTGATAAAATTTTACTTAAGTACAAGTAAAATGAATTACCCATCTAAAAATCTATTCAAGTAAAAGTAAAAAGTAGTTCATCTAAAATGTACTTTAAGTAAAAGTTACTTAGTTACTTTCAACAACTTGATGGGGGCCGCTCCTATATAGTGCAAAAAAGGACAAGGGGTCATAGATCCAATACAAAAACTAGTTATTTTTAATTAAAGGAGAATCTTTAGAAATATAAGTGCAATGACATTAAACATGTCAAACATTAAACATTAAACATGTCAACACAACATTTAAGAACTTTTGGGAGGACATGTCAAGACATGAACCACATGACAGATAAAATAAAAATGCCACTGCCCCACTGTATATTTAAACTTTGGTTACTTTAATTGTGTCCACCTTTCGAGCATTAGTCTACAAACTTCTTGTTGAGTTTGAGCAGCAGCTGATTTTCAAGGTGAGTAGAGTGAACAGCAATCCAGCACAGCTGAAGAGTCGCTCGCAGGCGGCCGAGGCAGGTATGACCAGTATTGAGTTTCAGTTGAAATTTCTGCATTAAAATATTGTGACACTAAGACTAACAACATAACACTGTATCATGACAGTCTGGATGATTTGAAGTGGTCATTTATTATCACACTAGCATTCAATTATCACGGCAAACTATTACGCTGAACCCTAAGTAAAGTACACAAAAGTTAAAATAACGAAACCTGTAATTATTACTTGTGAAGGGATATCATTCACGTCTTACTAAACCTAGCCACGCGAAAGTGAACGAGGTAAACAAATCCTTTCTGTTTCCTCTTCTGAGCCTATGCAGGTCACGTGAAAAATTATCCTAAGATCCGTATCCGAAGACCCAGTCAAAATGAACAAATCATTTCTGTTTTCTCTAGCTACCAGTGCTGAGCCTATGCAGGTCACGTGGAAAATGAACGATGAACGAGATCTGATCTGTATCCGGCAGGTGAACGAGTCGTTCACCTCCCGACCGTGTCTTCGGGTCAATGAACGATCCGGCAGATGAACGAGTTGTTCACCTCCCGACCGTGTCTTCGGGTAAATGAACGATTGGGAGGTGAACGATTCGTTCATCTGCCGGATACATATCTTGGGGTCAATGTTTCGTTCTTCTGCCAACCGAGTCTTCGGATCAATGATTCGTTCATCTGCCGGATACGGATCTTTGGATCATTTTTCACGTGACCTGCATAGGCTCAGTACTGGTAGCTAGAGGAAACAGAAATGATTTGTTCATTTTCCGACTCGGTCTTCGGATACGGATCTTTGGATCATTTCCCACGTGACCTGCATTCAACGAATCATTTCTGTTTCCTTGGCTGAGCCTATGCAAGTCCCGATGCGTGGCCACGAGAAAATGAACGAATCTTTTTTTGAGAGGACTCGTTACTCTCGAGTCCTTGTAAGGATTCGTTCAAAATGAACGAATCGTTCACGAACAACACATCACTAATCTCTATCTCTCGTAACTCAGCACCGGCGGCTTGCATCGACTCCATCATCCACTCTATGCAGCATCCACCACTGCAGTGAGAACAGTACGTTCAGTTCACGTTCACCAAAATTATGAACAAGTTCATGGACTTTCGTTCAATGAACGCGTTCAGACGGAACACTGGATACCACTATAGAGTTCCACATGCTGCAACATAATGTAGTCCGTCTTTTTACTGATAAGCATTTTGGTAGAAACATCGTTACAAAAGACCGACTGATACCGTTTTGCTAGGTTTTCTACAGCCGTTGTTTTGCTCACACCTAATTTAGAACCAGGAAGTGTTAAAATGCTAACACTTGCTAACTAATGATAACTTACAAACTTCCGGTTGACTTCCACATTCTAATGGAATTGAAACTACTTGCCGTATACACTTTTATGCTGCACTGGCCAAAGTGCTGTACGATTTTGATTTGATGGGGACTACACTGGGCTTTCCGTACAACACCGGGTGTACTTCCTGCAAAGTGTGCACCTTTGCTGCGAGATAAACTGGTGTGTGGGATTGGAGAGGACCAGATACAACGGCGTTTATTATCAGTGACTGGGCTAACCTTTGATAAGGCTCTAAAAATCGCGCAGGCGATGGAAGCAGCTAGCAAAGACGTTCGTGAATTGCAGACTCAGTTGTCGGAGTCCTCGTCTGCAAGCAACGTGCACAAAATGGCTGTTGCGCGATCAGAAACTAGCGGAGAGCGCCGCAGAGCATGTTACAGGTGCAGCAGTGAACAACACATGTCCAACGACTGTCGTTTCATCTCGGCAAAGTGCTACATGTGCGGTAAGTCAGGGCACATTCAGAAAAATGTGTAAGTCTAGACTCTCTGGGTGTATCCTTAGATAAAAGGGGGGCAAACCCAGAGAACACATCATGTCAGTGGTAGAAAAGGAAGTGAATCAGAGGAAGAGGATGTGTTTGTGATGAATAGCATAGGAGACACTGTTATCCCAAAAGTTGCACCCCTCACCATGACATTGACAGTTAATGACAAGAAAAACAAGTTTGAAGTAGGCAGGTTGTGGGGTGACAGTAATGAATGATTTGGATTTCCAAAAGCTGTGGTCAGGGAAAATCAGGCCAGAACACATTTTTAAGGGGATGATGAAGAAGTGTTCTGAAGGCTCTTTAAGAACGAAAGTGGCAAGAGCTTTATTCGGTTATAGGACAACACAACAGACCACTACAGGGTTGTCACCCGCAGAAATGTTGATGGGTCGAAAACTTCTGCAGTCTGGATTTGATACATCCTGATCTGAAAAAGAGAGTGCAAGACAAACAAGGTAAACTGAAAGAAAACCATGATAGGACGGCAAAGGGCCGACATTTTGGAGAAGATGATCCTGTCCTCACCAGGAAATTTGGCCCGGGCCGAGATGGATTCCTGGAAATGTAGAGACAGCGACAGGGCCAGTCTCCTACAAGGTGAGGCTGGCGGACGGCCGAGTGGTCAGGAGGCATGTAGACCAAATCCATTCATGAGTGTGTTATCCTGGGGAGAATCCTGAGGTAGAAGTGGAGGGCTACACTTCACCAAGTTCCGATGCAGCTCCGTCGCCGGGGCCTACTACACCAGAACTGGTAACCACTTCCAAACAAGAGGACACAGAGTCGGCGCCTGTTCCTGACAGGGGGGAGGAACCAAGGGACTTTGGGGGAAGGGGCAGAGAGTCCTCATGCAGGGGGAAGACACTCATCACGCCTGAGATGGCCTCCTGCATATCTGGAAGACTTTGAGACGTACTGAAATGAAGATGCACACACTAGACATACACTTACACATAATTTTGTGATTGACTGACAAGGACTGATAACACACACACACACACACACACAGACACTGATTATATACATAAAAAATAATAATAATAATTCTGTAATTTGAGTAGGCACAGTGCTGTTTGAGATAATACTGACCTGCAGTTGGGTGTTAAGTCATTTACGCATTAAGACTTTGTTCCTGTTCCTGTTTATTTACTGTTTAGCAGTCAAGCCACTAGGTGGCAGTAGTAGTCTGGCGTGGGTTGTTGGTCTGTGTGTCAGTTGGAAGTTTCCGTGAATGCTAGCAGTTCGATAGAGCCACCTGCATGATGCTGTACTGTTGTATTACACTGTAATAAACAGGTTGGAACACAAAGCTGTTCAGGTTACTACAGCACCAATGTCACGTTATCAATCAAAATGGCTCGCACAAACAAATCTACAGCCCTCCCTCTCACTCTCTCGCTGTCATGCACCACCAAGGCCCTTTTTTCTATTTGACTAGTCGGGTTGGTTCACTGCACAGGTAGGTTGGCCAGGAGGTCCAGTTCAAAATGCCTAATGCTAACTGGCTGAAGCCAACTCCCTCAAAACAACTGTCCTGCTGTCTTCTTCAATGTAGTCTTTCCCATCTCTAAAAATCAGTCATGTCACACTCTCTTACTACCTCTTCAGGCGCAGCACTCTCTTGCACTCCTACAGTAATTAAACTAGCACTCCAAATAACAAAATGTTTTGGAACACATCCATCACAGAATATGCATTAAAATATTGCATAACTTGTTTTCATGAGAGGAATCTTTTGTGTATGGTGTCCACTAACAGAGCCATCTCTGCCCTCAGAAACGGCTTCAATGGGTGTCAAGCCCCACAGCTAGCAAAAATAGTAGTAGTCATCAGTGTTAGCTAGTTTGATCACTTTTAAAGATATTTTCAACAAAGCTGTTAACCACAATTTATTGTGTTTTTTAATGAAAGGTTTTACTGAAACATACACACACACATTTTTGCTTGCAGAGGGAGAAAAACACTCACTGGGTTTCCATCCAACTCATTTGCATATTTAAGCACAGTCATGTAAATGCAGCTAAAGACAATGTGAGACTATGCGTGTTTCCATCCACCGTATGCAAATTAAAAATGGTTACTCTCCAAATGAAGGGAGGAGTTGTGAACAGCTGTGGGATCAAAAAGTAAAGTTGTAGTGGGAACTTTAACAGAAACACCTGATAAAATTGTAACAAATGCAATTATACATATGAACCCATTTCCATCAACTAAAGTCAAATTATACCCTATGGTTATCAGGAGTAAATCCACTCAAATTTGCATTCACATTAGAAGATTCATTTGAATATCAAACATTTCAGAATTTCTTATGGTCAAATGCTTAAATTGTGCATCAAAATGATGGATGGAAGCCCAGCTACTGTTCTTTGACCTGTAAACAAACAATGATAGCTCGAGGTTCGCAATGTTCTCCTGGCGCAAAATGTAGGCTACGGGAGTCTGGAGATGAATGAGCTCTCCATTGGCCAGGGTTTAGCCTTTTGTACAGCCAATGACGGGCATTGAGCATTCCCAAATCTGGCTGACCTTTACAACATTTTTTTTTAAATTAAATTAAATTTAAAACATTTAAAAAAAATGAAATTCTTGTGGATAGCGCACAGGTACCTTCTTCAGAAACCTTAAACTAACTTATTAAAAACTTTTTGCATACCACCATGGGTGAGGAGCGCCTCGCAACTTTTGATCGAAAGAGAGTGAGCTGCAAACAGCCATTTGGATGAGGTGGTCAAAAAGTTTGCAGGAATCAAATGTCGCAAGGTGAATTTGACATGTTGAGTTAGTTATAGGCCTATATTATGGTCACTTTGAATACAGTATGAAATCAAATACAGGCTGTTAGCCTTTTTAAGAATCCCTCAATTAGTTGTATGTGTACATTAATGCAATTTATTGTAAACTTTATTGTAATTGTAATTCAGTTTGTTAATACAATATATTTCTGCGGTTAATATGTTAAAAATTAAATCAGTTTTATTATTTACCTTTATCCTATGCCCACAGTTTAGTTGCTATTTGCGCTTGGTGCGTGATGATTACAGCTACAGCCTGTGTGTGCAGTAGCATATGTGTATGTGCAGAAAATAAAGAAACACACACACACACACACTAACAGATGGGCATAATATGCTGATACAGATTTCATATAATTCACTAACTTTGAATTAGTAGATCACTGACTACATTTCCCCCCAAACAAACTAAACTAAACTCGACCTAATTAGGACAGCTATTTTTGTATTAATAGAACACAACTCAATAGAACACAACCTCATCGACACCTGCAGGAAATGCCAGCTCCCCAATGGAGTCACAAAATGTACAGATGACATGAACATGTTTCTGTCATTCCAGATGTTTCCATATTTGCGCATTTGAGAAGAGCGTGTACGTGATGAGTGTCATTTCAGCGTTACGGCAGCTCTGTAAATGCAGAGGGTCAACGTTAGAGTTCCACTGGGATTAGTAACAAGGCTTTACTTTACTGGAGCCTGTATTAATAAGAACATCTGTCACAAACATGCATATATTTCTAGGTTTACGTCATAGTGAAAATTATGTGTTTGGGAGTGATATTACTGTAAAAAAATGTATTACATTTACCTCCAAACAAACTCAACTAAACTCGACCTAATTAGGACAGCTGCGGTCAAGAGGTCTACTTCAGAGTGAAAACAGGTCATTCATAGTAGACTATCAGGGATAGGAAGGTGTGCGCATTAATAGAACACACTTCAATAGAACACAACCTCATTAACACCCTCCGGCAGGAAATGCCAGCTCCGCCCTCGATGGAATCAGTCTGAGAGGGGATGTGTTATGTGTGGAAGGTGTTTTGATTGTTTAGCCATTTCAATCATTGCCTTCAGCAACATTGTGCAGCAACACTGTAGCAAGCACATGAGGTGTGAGGTTCTTTTTTTCTGTTTACTCTCTCTCTCTTCCTGTGTGTGTGTGTGAATGAGAGAGAGAGAGAATGTGTGTGTGTGTGTGTGTGTGTGTGTGTGTGTGTTTCTATGTTAGGGTGTTTCCGCTGAACTTTTCTGTTTCAATGCTTTGTGATCCTTCACCACATTGCATGCCTACACTGTGGGTACCTTTGGTTTTGGTTTTAACATCAGTGATCTCTCTCTGTGTGTGTGTGTGTGTGTGTGTGTGTGTTTCTCTGTGTCTGTGTGGCTGTTCAGCTCCTGTTTGGCTTTCATCACCGTTTGCAGGTTTTGAGCTCTTCTCTGTTTGTTCTCTCTTTGCCTCTCCTCACCTGGGAGGAGGTACAGAACTGGAGAGAAGATGGGGTTACAGTGGGTTGCTTGTCTCTAGTGCGCTCAGAGGAACCCCTGCACTCTCAGAGGAACCCTAGTCCTCTCAGAGGAACCTCTCCCACCATCCCCTCTCAATATAGAGGCTATTATGCTCTCTCTCTCTCTCTCTCTCATTATCTGAGAGTCTCGATTGTTTGTGCGCTGAATTTTACAAAAAAAAAAAATGGGGAATATAATTTAATCAAAAAAACAAACAAGGCTGACTTCAGTCAGTTCTTCACTGCAACACACACGTGATTTTTTATGGCGGTGACACAGGTCACACACACAAATGCAGGCCTGAGGTCGCTGTGAAATGTACGCTCTGCATTTCACCCATCCCGGACCGTCCTTCCTCCAGCACCCCCCCAGGAGCAGTGGGCAGCTTCTCAGCGCCCGGGGACCAAGTAAACCGTCCATCTCGGTCACGGACGGACAGGAGAATGTTCTGTTTTTGCATGTTTTTTCTGTTGGGGTTCTTATTGGAGGAAACCCCTTGTGAACACGGGGAGAACAGCCCGCCTGAGCACTGAAGGTCTGGGGAGGACCTGCCACCCAGAGCCAACAGCGCCCCATGCGGGAATCGAACCCATGACCTTCTTGCTGCGAGGCGGCAGTGCAAGTACCTGAGCCACTGTGCCACGCAGAGTGTTGCAAATGCTGGCCTACATTAGTCTCCAACCTCACAAATCTTTACACACTGGCCACCAAACATTATATTGCAGCGCTCTACAATCTTTGCTGGCCATGTTACACAATCACCACAGTAGCCATCAGAATGTTCAAAAGAGTGTCTCCACCATTTACAGCTGTTCTACAAAAATGCTTTTGGGAAGCTCAATCTTGATCATTTATGAGAGTAAGCTGCTCTATGGGTTTACATTGGTCTCCCCAGATTTCCATGATCACCTGGTGACTGCCCCCTAGTGGATAGATATGATAATTGGTCTGAGGACATCAGCAGCAGTACACTGTGAGGGACCGGGCGGTCACCCCACGTTGTTTTGGGAGGTCAGGACTGAACAGTGTAGTTGGGAAGAAGGGTGCAGGAGATAGTGGCTTCCATATCAAAATATATTCTTATTTACATGGGGGATTCTTTTGTATCCACCCCGAAACATGTATATACACAATAAACAAACATAATCAAAAACACACAGACGGCCGCAATCAAAGTGCTACAGACACTAGGGAGAACTAGGCATATCATTGAGCATGCTAGGCACAGATCAACTATTCACAGGTCACATGGACCATATTCAAAGCACAGGTTCAGAAGGAACATATTAACAAAGCACAGGTTCACTAGGAACTTCTTCAAAGCACAGGTTCAGAAGGAACATATTAACAAAGCACAGGTTAGTATCCACACAGCTAGATACCATTACACTTACCCTCACAGCAAGTAAATGTTTCTTCAATGCAAACGCCTTTCACAGTCTCTTATGCCTGTTCACAAAGTTCTCCCATGGCCATCTCAAGTGGTAAGAAAGTCTGTCCTCATGAACATAAGGCGCCCTTTAAATAGGGTAGCCCATTGGGCTTAATAAGTCCAATTAGCTTCTCATGTCCGGACCCAGCCATTGTGGTGGGGGAGTCAGTCTTAAAGGGCACCATCCCTTTTCCGTGCCACAGTGAGAAGGGGAAGATTTCACCTTCTCACATACACATTTGTTATACTTTGTTGTTTTTCTGTTGGCATAACAACATGTCATTCCACCAGTGGTGGAGGAAGTACTGAAGTTTAGTACTTAAGTAAAGGTACAAGTACCCAGGAAGATAAAAGTAAAAGTACTACATCAACAATCCTACTTAAGTAAAAGTAAAAAGTAATTACTTTTAAATTTACTTTAAGTATTAAAAGTAAAAGTACTCACGCAATGGGTTGTCTCTCAATGTCTAGGCTGTGCCATTTTGATAAAGAAATAGCTACTGGTAATAAATGCCTCTACAGATGTCACTACTAGTAATAATTATAAGCAACAACTAGGGATGCACCGATACCACTTTTTTACAAACCGATACGAGTACGAGTATTTTTATTTGTGTACTTGCCGATACCGAGTACCGATACCGATACTTCTTAGATTTGGTCTCCATGAAAGTGCAATTAATTTGGAGGCAGATTTTATTTTATCCTCTGCAGATTATGTCAAGCCTATAGTACAAAATTAACAGAAGGCTATCCCAAGCCAAAAATAAACAGAGCTTTCTGGTTTTAACACACAAAAAAAGCCTTCAAACAGACAATATCATCACATTAGACAAAATGCAAATATAACCAGATAAAGGCAGTTCAATTTGCTGCATAGTTAACAACACAGTCTGCTTAACAAAAAGTGAACAGAACTATTACTGGATTAGCACAAGAGCACATTTCAGTTACAAAAGGATCAGAAGAATCTCCTGCTCAAGTACACAAACAATCACTTAACCTATGTGGCACAGTCTTTCTCTCTACCTCTCTCTCTCTGTGTGTGCGTGCACGTTTTTTTCTTTTGCAAGACGTCAGTTAAGATTGGTTGCTTCGGTCTTGCGCCACTAGCATCAGTGAACTCTGTGTACTTAGCACTATGGTGCGTCTTCAGATGTTTAATCAAATTGCTTGTGTTAAACAAAGTACTTTCCTTTCCGCCCCTCGACACCGTAGCAGTGCAGATATTACACTGTGCCTTACTCCTGTCGTCAGCATTTATCTTAAAATGAGCCCAAATCGCCGTTAAGGCAGCACAACGGAATTGCTAATCGCTAACGAGATGCTAGCAGCTAAATTTAGCGAAACCTGTATACTGAAATACTTTGACACTATGACAAACTTTCCTAACACAGTCAAACATCAAGCAAATGCAACACAAGACGGCAAATAAGCTACTTACTAGTCTGGCAGAGAGTGGTAGGACAGGTAGGACAATAAATCACATTTTGTGTCAGCATAGCCCGGCCAGTTTGATGCAGTGAAATACAGATGAGTGGTATCGGTGCTTGGTATCGGCAATTCAAGTACGAGTACGAGTATTTTAACGAAGTATCGGCACCGATACCGATACTGGTATCGGTGCATCCCTAGCAACAACATTTGTTAATTGGAAAGGTTGGTGTACTTATTGTGCCTACCATCTGTAATAGCCTACTGTTCACACTATATCTTACAATTCTGCGGATGACAAGTTATCTACCAGGGATTATTTGCAAAGTTAATACCATTAAGCCAAACCAATAAAGACACCATGTGATATCTTTAAATATTGTATTTAATTGTAAACGTGTAAAAAAGGGAAACATGGAACATAAAAAAAAACAAATGTTATTGTAAAACTGGACAGAACAAGGCACGCTAGCTTGACATAGCTAACCTACCAGCTTTATCTTACCACTACGTTTAATATATAATGAAGGTCCAATCATGTTTTTTTTATGCTATTGCTGTATGTCAACATGCATTACGCTAGATAACATTATAATATCATGTCAGTAAACGAATTAAATACATATATCAATATTCAAAAGTCAGGGACATTAACTTAGCATAGCAATCACTCTGCTTACCTCGATATGCTACTTTAAATTTGAGGGCGAATTATTGAAGGCTAGCAACTCCTTTTTTGAGGGAGACAGGAAACGCATTGAAACCTCCAGGAGTCATTCTTGGGGCCTTTGAACTCGAACATATCTTTTAAATAGGGCCACGGGTGGCTCATATCAGAGGGCTCAGTTCAGGCCGACTCTGGATCCATGTTGAATAGGCAGAAGTCAGGCTGAATGTTCAACTATAACAGGCAAAGCTACCGCTAGTGCTGCTGCCAAACGCGCACTCTGATATCATTGGAGTTGATAGAGCCACCTGATTGGTTTAAACTTCCAAAACAGCAACGCAATCCATAGTTTTGTGTAGGAAACATTTTGGCGAAACTATGTTCATAAAATGTAACGAGTAACAGCACATATTGTAGAAATGTAGCGGAGTAAAAGTATAGATAATAGCTAAAAAATGTAATGGAGTAAAAGTAAAAAGTATGCACTATTATTTTTACTTAAGTAAAGTACAGATACGTAAAAATGTACTTAAGTAAAGTAACGAAGTAAAAATACTTCGTTACATTCCACCACTGCATTCCACCCATTAGTAAATTCAAAAGTAGAGGAATGTGTTATCATTGTTATACAACGGTAAGGATGTTACATCAGGAAATTACATCAGAGTAGACATGTATGTAGACACTGGACAAACACTCCGTGGGTCTATAAACTGGTCACTATCCATTGATAAACCAATACTATACAGAGAGCAAATGTGGTCATTATTTGACATTTACATCACAGGGGATGTCAGGGTTAGAAAGGTCTTCAAGTGTAGTCTTGCAAGACTGCTTTCCCACCGAGGGTTTCATCCCCTCACACACTCAGCCTGACACACTGATACACACTGACACACTCAGCCGGAGTGTGTGGTTTCTGTTCCTTCTATGGACAGCACTAAGACACCTAGTGTTTTGTTCACAAAACTCACAGATGACATGAACATGTTTCCCTCATCCCTCTGGTAGTGAGATGTTTCCATAATTGCACATTTGAGAAAAGCGTGTACGTGATGAAAGTGTCATTTCAGCGTTACGGCAGCTCTGTAAATGCAGAGGGTCAACGTTAGAGTTCCACTGGTATTAGTAACAAAGCTTTACTTTACTGGAGCCTGTATTAATAAGAACATCTGTCACAAACATGCATATATTTCTAGGTTTACGTCAGAGTGAAAATGATGTGTTTGGGAGTGATATTACTGTAGAAAGAAATGTCCTTCAAAATAGAATCGCATCTGAAGGCTTTGCCTTTCCCTTGTGACCACAGCCACCTAATCCGACTTTGAGCAACTTTCACCATTTCCTGAAAGAAACTGAAGTTCACTTTATGACAAACAGCAGTGATGTAAATAACTATAATGGCCTAGAAGTACTCTGCTAGTTTGACAATTTGTTATTATTTTGTGTGTGACACAGGCAAACACACACACGCACACACACACACACACACACACATTTTCACACGCACAAACAGTGTCATATAAGCTATAGCTTTCATTGTTATCTAATCTGCCAATTAATTAATAGCCATATTATTAGTGCACTGCAGGACTTCATTAAAGATTCATTGGACTGAGGCAGCTTGTAAACCTTCTGTTTGTGCTGCAAGAGTTCTGCCACTAAGCAAGATAATATCCTTGCCGCAGGCCACTGTGTTGTCTTTTGCCATAAGATAAACTAGCATAGGAAAGATTTTGTGCTTTTTCTCCCTCTCTCGCTCTCTTTCTCCCTCTCTCTCTCTTTCTCACTCTCTCTCTCTTTCTACCTCTCTCTCCTTCTCCGTCTCTCTCTCTTTCTCACTCTCTCTTTCTCCCTCTCTCTCTGTTCATTTCTCTCTCTATTTACCTCTCTGTCAGGTTACTGTGCTTCACCCCATTTACAGTAGTTGTCTCTCTGCCTATGGTATGGGGATATCTATCTAGATGTCCAGATGTTATCTAGATGTTGAGGCGTGTGTGAGTCACTGTTCTAGGTGTTTGGTGGTTGACACATGAGAGGAACTCTCGCATTGCGAAGCTCACATGTCTTGTGTGTGTGTGTGTGTGTGCGCGAATGACAGTGAGAGTGTTGGTTATGACTCTAACATTTAATTATTGGAGTATTATATTCATTTAGTTATGTTAGATTTACAAAAGAGAACTCTTGTCATGTACCCAGCACCTGGTTATATTAATAACATTATGATGCCACTAGATGGCAATGTGGACTTTCGGCTCTGCTCTCTCTCTCTCTCTCTCTCTCTCTCTCTCTCTCTCTCTCTCTCTCTCTCTCTCTCTCTCTCATACTTCTCGGTGTATATACTATGCATCCAGAGGACAACTCTTGACTACACAACAAAAATCCCCCCCCCCCCCCCCAACAAAAACTCCCTCCGTCCAGAGAGTCAACCCATATGAGACGAGACCACACTGCTTGAACTCTCTATCTCAGCTGCCTTTTGAAAACTTCACCAGTAGGGGGTTGTAAGACCCCTCCCTCATGCGGTCTATTAGTGCATCACACACAGACCCCAGACACACACACAAACACACACATACATACACACACACACACACACACACACACACACACACACACACACACACACACACACACACACACACACACACAAACACACACACACACACACACACACACACACACACACACACACACACACACACACACACACACACACACACACACACCACAAACATATATACACACACACATCCTAGACACACAAACTCACTTCCTAGACCCAGACCCCCTACACACACACACCTTACATACACACACACACACACACACACACACATACACAGCTCTCCGCAGGGGGTTTACCAAGGGACAGAGGCACCTGAACAAACCAATTTCTGAAGCCAAAGTCCCCCCGGCGTCATCAGAAGAACTCCCACAAAGCCCAGTCTCTGGCACTTAAGCCAAGCTTCCGCAACATAAAAGCAAGCGTGCAAGCACAACCCGAAATAGAGGGAAGGGAAGAGGATGAGAGAGAGAGAGAGAGAGAAGGAGTTAAGAGAGGGAGGCCTTTGATCTGTGTGTTCTGTGACGCTGAGTGTTGGGTGGGTGGGGCTGTGTACGTGTGTGTGTGTGTGTTTCGTTGCTGTTGGGGGGTACTCTTGACTCTTAGCAGTGTTGTGAGAAGAGGGTGATGAGAGGGAAGGGAGGAGAAATACACTCGTTCTTCTGTTTCTGTTTCATAAAGCATTTCTCTTTTCCTCCCCCCCCCCCTCCACCCCTTGAAATGGTAAATACTTTAAAGAGTCACACACACAAGCAATGAGGCCATCTAAAAATACGAACAGAGAGAAGGGCAATGAGAGATAGGAAGAAAGAAGGAGAGACATAAAGAAGGGGAGAGAGGACGAGAGAGTGTGACACAATGTGTGAGACAGAGAGGTGAGTTTGCGCTCAAAGACATGAAGTGAGTTTGTGCTTATAGCTGTGCATGTGTGAATTTGTATTTTCTAAATATCACTTTTACTGAGAGAGAGTGTGTGTGAGAGAGAGGGGGAGTTTGTGTGAGAGAGTGGGAGTGTGTGTGTGAGAGAGGGAGTGTGTGTGTCAGAAAGAGTGTGTGTGAGAGAGAGTGTGTGTGTGTGAGAGAGGAAAAGAGGAGAATAGATGAGAAGAGAGGACAAAAAGAGAGAGGGGGTGGAGAAAAACTGCACACCCAGCAAGTGCACGCCTGTTTCTCCTCTCTCCTCGCTCTCTCGCTTCCTGTCATTCCTCTCTCCCTCATTTTCTCTCTGTGCTTTGGTAATGGTCATGGAACATCCTACACACCTGAGCGCCAACACACACACACACACACACACACACACACACACACACATTATGTCTCTCTCACACACACACTCACACACACACACACACACACACACACATACACACTCTCTCTCACACACACACACACACACACACTCACACACACACACACACACACACACACACACACTCTCTCACACACACACACACACACACACACACACACACACACACATACACACTCTCTCTCACACACACACACACACACACACACACACACACTCTGCAGCGTAACAGGGAACAGACAGGAGGCAGGCTCATCCGGAGTAATTCATCATCACATTGGCAGGATAAGCATGGCATTCCCTGGACACAGCATTCCGGAACACACACACAGACACACACTCACGCACAAACACACACACTCCTCTGCGTCTTGCCACACTGAAACCTCTGAGCCAAAAACAAGACACAAATTGGCAGGGGGGAAATCTACCATGATTCAACTCTGCTCTGCAAAATCTTCGCAGAACACAAGAGATGAGCTTCGCAACGCAAGAGTTCCTCCCTCCTGTCAAGCACCAAACCCCCAGAACAGTGACTCACATGGCTGCACCGCACACACCTCAACATCTGGCATCATATAGGTCTGTTCCAGGCTCTTCTCGAAGCCTCCACAACCACCCAGGATGTCCGCATGATTACTCACAAACCCCCTGATACTCCTCAGACACTTCATAACACAGGGGCTGGATCACCAGGATGCCTGCGTGATTCCCCCTGATACCCCTCAGACACCGCCTGACACAGAGGCTGGATCCCCAGGATGCCAACGTAATTCCCCCTGATACGCCTCATACCCTGATACCCCTGATGCCTGCGTGATTCCCCTCAGACACTTCCTAACACAGGCTGGATCCCAGATCTGATCTGAGATAACATCCTCATACTCCTGGAAGACACACAATTACTGCAGAGACGCACAGTAACCTGAGAGAGAGAGAGAAAAAGAGAGATAAGAGTTATAGATAGATGGATAGATAAACTATAGATAGATAGACAGACAGACAGACAGATAAATGATAAATAGATAGAGATAGTTATGCAGATACACAGACAGATAGATAGATAAATAGATAGACAGACAGACAGATCCAGAAGCTGTGCACTTCGATGTGAACCCTGCTATGGTTTATCAGTGTCCAGGTCCTGAGGCTGGACCCACCACAATGAGAAATATCTGGAGTCACTCATTGCCATGCCTCTCACACCCCTCTGCTGTGTAATTATACCTTGTAATTGTACCTATTTGAACTGTTGCCCTCAGGGAGACGCTTTAGGACCATCATAGCAAAAACAGACAGGCTGAGAAACAGCTTCTATCCCAGAGCCATCATAGCACTTAACAATGCACAAAACTGACCTGTATTTGTCTCTCTGTTGTGTTATATGTCTTGTGTTTTTATAGTGTAAATATGTATATATATATGTTCAATCTATATTTTTATTGTTTTTGTGTCTGAGAGCTGCTACCTCAATTTCGTTGTACTTGTGCAATCCATTGTCTATTCTAATGGAATGGCCTCGCTCTGTGGGCTGCCATATGTACGGGCAGAACCATAACAGTAGCAGTGGGGGGGGGGGGGGGGGGGGGGGAGCAAAATGAAGCACAAGCTCTGACAGTCTGTGGCCAAGGAGATTCTCAGTCTGTTGAGTTATTGATTGCCTTCAGGCGACAAGATAAAATAGAAGGGCAAGGGAAGAAAGGAGTGTGAAATAAAAAAAGGGAGAGAAAGAGAGGCAGAAATACATGGATAGACTTAGAGAGAGAATGAGATTGAGAAAGATATAGATAAACTTAGAGAGAGAGATTGAGAAATACATGGACCGACTTAGAGAGAGAAGGAAATTGAGAAAGACATGGATAGACTTAGAGAGAGAAAGATTGAAGAAGACATGGATAGACTTAGAGAGAAAAAGAGAGGGAGAGAAGGAGACTCCGAGAGAGAAAAAAGAGGAACCTGCAGCGTGCTTTTTCGGTCACTGAAGTGGTCCAGTTCTGGCACACCTGCACCGAGACCAGCCGGACCAGATCTGTGACACGGTCACTGGCTACCTGAGATGTGGGCAGATGAGGAGGGGGGTGGTCACACAGGTAAATGAGATGTGGGAGAGGGAGAGAGGGAGGCAGTGGCTAATGAGAAGAAGAACGAAGTGTAAGAGAAGGCAAAGAAGGAGAGAGAGAGAGAGAGAGAGAGAGAGAAGGAGTGAGAGATAGGTAGTCCCTCTTGTCTGCTACCTCAGCGGTAGGATAATGAAACATCTGGGCATTGCGGAAGATGAAATCATTTCAAGTAGAACTGGAGGAGGCTCTTCATCTAACCTCTAGTCACCGTCATCAACACAGCAGTGACTCACTGCGCAAGAGCTGCAGCCATTTGAACCTGTAGTAGTCATCTACACACACACACACACACACACACACACACACACACACACACACACACACACACACACACACACACACACACACACACACACACACACACACGTGAACACAAATTCAAATCTACACTAATGTATGCTCACATATGTAAACATACACACACATGCATGCACACACACACACTTTCATTCAAATCTACACTAATCTATGGTCACATATGCAACCCCCACCCCTATAGAAACACCCCCACATACACACTTTTGAATACACACACACTGCAGAGGTGTGGGTGAGTGAGTGAGTGAGAACGATTTCTACACACAGCTTTGGGGCAAGGCTCTACTTCCATCAGATAAACTCTTCCACCTGCTCTCCGTAGCCTCCTGGATGGGAGCCCAACAGCATGTTAGCATAGGAGCTGGAGAGAGCGCTAAAGCATCTGATGGACACCTGCTCCACTTGGGGGGCCATGCATGTCAGTAATTTAAGAAGGATTAGACTTACAAGCATACATCACTCTAAACTAAAAATATATTACTGTAAAAAAGAAAAAAAATTAAATTTATCAATACACTGATACTGTTGTCTTTTCTTTTAAGCAAGTTGTACACACACACACACACACACACAGACACTTAATATCTGATGTTCACTATTTGAAGCTCAAATAGGCATTTGTGTGTGTGTGTGGGGGGGGGGGGGATTACATGCTCATATAGGTAGCACTAACTCTGTGGCAACTGAAGCCATTACACCAGTGTTTCTGCTTATTGGCTTCTTTGTTGTCTTTGTTGTTGTTGTTGTTGTTGTTGTTTATTAGGCCTACATGAGCTCCAGCTGAGCCGGAGGAGCTGCGGTTGAGCTTTAGGTGAGTCATGGGCCTCACCGGGCTTCACACGAGCGCTCAGCATGGAAGAACGTGACTGCAATGAGCAAGGCAGTATGGGTAATGTAGGATTTACAGCCCCAGGGCACAGACAGGCCGGACAAACTGCATCTCTCTGCTTGAAGTGAACTTCCTGATTCTCTCCACTGCTCTTTCTGTCTCTGAGCTCAATTAATTCTCTCCATCTGATTCTCGCTCCCTCGTTCTTTTAAACCCCCTCTTTCCTTCCTCATTCTTTCACTTCTCTCTCTCACTCTTCATCTCTCCCCCTCCCTCATCCTCTTATTTCCTCTCCCCCTCACTCATTCATAGAATCTCTTGGAGCTGAAGGCAAACACAGGGCAGACATTAATTGTCCCCAAAGTGGCCTCTCCACCTCTCATTTATTATTCAGAGGTGCCCCTGCCAGGTTACTGATAACCTTTACAACAGTCTGCAATTAAAACTGCTGTGCCCTAATGCTGCTAACAAGAGACGCAGAGAGAGAGAGAGAGAGGATGAGGAGAGAGAAATGCAGAGATAGAGAGAAAGAGAAGGAGTGTGAGAGAGGAGGGCTCTACCGCTTAATGTATTTATATTTGAGAAGGAAAGAAAGAAAGAGAGAGAGGTCAGACGGAGGGAGGAAGAGGTGAGTGATTGGTGTGTTCATGGCAGAGAGAACAAAAGTGACAAAAAGAGAGAGAGGAAAGGGGGGCAGTGAGAAAGAGAGAGAGAGCAAAGGGGGACAGTGAGAAAGAGAGAGAGAGAAAGAGAGAGAGTGAGAGAGAGAGAGAGAGGAAGGTGAGAAGTGAGAGAGAGAGGAAGGTGGGCAGTGAGAGGGTGGGGGGTCGGTGAAAAAGAGTGAGAGGGTGGGGGGTCGGTGAAAAAGAGAGAGAGAGGAAGCGGGGGCAGTGAGAGAGAGAGAGAGGAGGGGGGCAGTGAAAAAGAGAGAGAGAGGAGCGGGGGCAGTGAGAGAGAGAAGAGATGCACAGAGTGAGTGAGAGAGATGGAGAGGAGAGTTATACACTTTGAATTTGTATTTGAGAAGAAATGACTGTGGAAAAGAGAGAGATTGAATAGAACCCAGAGATAGAGAGAGAGAGAGAGAAAGTGGAGAAACGAGTGTGAAGTAGAGCAGACAGATGAGTAGCGATATCTGGCAGAGAGGCGTTTTTCGGTCGTTTTTCCGGTCGTGTCTGTGGGAAATCAATGCTAATGAGAGCGATTGTTGCAGCGGAGCGGAGGTGATAAGAGAAGAGGCCCTGGGAGACGAGCAAGGTCTTTACCGGCACAACCAGCAATCGGGCCAAGAGCTCTCCAAAGGGGCCGCCAATAGAAACACACTCCCCAGCCCACATTACACACAAAGACACACTCAATAAAAACACACACACACACACCCCAGCGTACATTGCACGCAAAGACACACTCAAAGAGAGCGCGATAGAGAGAGAATAGAGGAAAATACATGAATGAAAGAGCACACGGATGAAAGCCTGGTTGGAGGAACAAAAGCCCTTGAAAGGAGTGGTGAGGTCACAGCTGCAGGACATGGTCGGGCTGAGTGGACATGGGCCACAGGGACATCCAGCCTGCCTGTCCACTGGCCAGGAACACCGTGATGGATTGGGTCCCATCTGAGCAGAGGAGGATCCCTATCTCTCCCTCTCTCTGTCTCTAAACTCCCTCCCTGTCAATCTCTCTCCCTCTCCTCCCTGTCTATCTCTCTCCCTCTCCTCCCTGTCTTTCTCTCTCCCTCTAACCTCCCTGTCTTTAGGTGCCTTTCCACTGCAGGGACTCGTGGGATTTCCACGTGGCTCGAACATTTACAGGAACGGCCCACTGCTCAGACCCATTTGTCTTTAGCATTTCCACCGCAGTGCAGGAACTACCGGACATACAAGTTGATGTAGCCTAATCATTTTGCTCTTTGATCGCGATGTCAGTTTCTCCAGCATCGCATGTAACCAGTTAGCATCAATCATCTCCCCACCCTGCAGTTTCTGGGCCGCACAGAAGTACCTTCCCTTGAAAACAGCACTGGAAGAGGTCCTACAGGGCCGGTTCCTGCAGTCCAAACGCACAAAGGAGTGGTTTGCCTAAATCGGCCCTCAAGTACCTGCGGTGGAAAGGGGCCTTATCTTTCCCTCTCAGCTCCCACTCCATCTAACCTCCATGTCTCTCTCTGCCTCTGTGCCTACCCCTCCTTCACACCTCCCTCTCTATACCTCCTCCTTACCTCCCTCTCTGTACCTCCCTCTCTAAATCTGCCTCTCTATACCTCCCTCTCTGTACCTCTTCCTTACCTCTCTCTCTATACCTCATCTTTACCTCCCTCTCTATGTCTGCCTCTCACCTTCCTCCTGTCCTCCCTCTTTATCTCTCCCCCTCTCCTCCCTCAGCAGCTCCTGTCACTAGCAGTATATGTCCCTGTGACTGTGCAGGCTGTAATCACCACACTGCACACCACTGCTATTGTGGCTTCATTTTAATGTAAGACAGTTGGCCATGTTCCCCCAACTAAAGGTGGTTATAAATAAACCCAGTATTAACACACTCTCAGCCTTCGACTTCTCTTTCAGAAACATGAGCAAGTTCATCAAAGTAGAGGCAGCTGCTGCTAATCTGAAGAAAAATGGCTGTATTCATTAATTGTGTCCTATTGTCAGTGCACCTCCATTAAGCAGCTTCGTCATTGTAGGCTGCATGTTTAGTCAGTAACTTTGTGACATTGTAAATTGAAGACAGTTATTGACCATAATCAATCAATTAATTAAAATCGGTACTAGGTGCCTATACAAAGGCAACCTGCTCTGGCCTGGAATCGAGCCTCAGCTGCTTGGAAGGCATCATTGCTAACCACAGCATGAGGGGGAGTGGACTTTTAATGGACTAACTAATCTTATTGCTACGGAGTTATTGATGTCAGAATAGTCACTTCGTTCATTAAAATATGTATATGTGATAGAAATACACACACAGCTGCTTCTGAACTTCTGAGTTACTTAATTAATTATTAATTAATTTGAAGACACATAATTTCCATTCATTATTTTTAAAATTGTATATTAAAAAGTGCAGGAAAATACGCTTTAGTATTTTAGCGCTTTGGTCCACACATCAGGGGCTGGCGCTATTTTAATCCCACATTTATCACATGTGAGGGTTTTCACTAATTAGTGAATCATTTAAGACCCCTGAGCCTAGAAACAAGGTCAGGCAGTCTGGAAAACTTTAATTAACAAAGAGTGGCAGACAGTAATGTTGACGCTGTTACTTCTCTCTCATGTTTGGTGGGGTGGAGAGCGAAAGCAGATATTTATGTGGGTGTGTTCGCATGTTTTGAGGGTGTATGCTTGTATGTGGGATCTGAGGGGACTAGATTGTTTGTGGTGTTTTGCGGGTGAATGTCTGTGTGTGGGTACTGGGAGCACTAGATAGTTTGTGGTGCTTTGAGGGTGTATGTCTGTGTGTGGGATCTAAGAGCACTAGATAGCTTGTGGTGTTTTGACAGTCCATAAGGCATAAAGTGTGTAACATTGACAAGGATGAGACACAACAAAGTTGAGGACATAAGGTATTTCCATGTAGGCTTTGTTGGCATGAGATGACAGAGGTGTCAATAAGCAGCATGTCTATGAGTAGACACAAGAACACAGATACACAACAACACAGAGACACAAGAACACAGAGACACAAGAACACAGATACACAACAACACAGATACACAAGAACACAGAGACACAAGAACACGGAGACACAAGAACACAGAGACACAAGAACACGGAGACACAAGAACACAGAGACACAAGAACACAGAGACACAAGAACACAGATACACAAGAACACAGAGACACAACAACACAGATACACAAGAACACAGAGACACAACAACACAGATACACAAGAACACAGATACACAAGAACACAGAGACACAACAACACAGATACACAAGAACACAGAGACACAACAACACAGAGACACAAGAACACAGAGACACAAGAACACAGATACACAAGAACAGTGAGGCCCTATATGAGTAATATAATTGAAAAAGACTAAGAACAGAATGGCAACCAGCAATGGATACATGCAAATAAACCACATAGTTTTAAATAGTAAATGGAACAAATAGCAAAATGGAACAATCTGACCAATGGCAATACAATTAACAAATAAATCAAATAATATAGCAACAATTGGAATAAGTGACAAAATGACATCCAGTATATCTCCACAGGAAAACCTTGAATTAGTAATTGGGAGACTTGAGAGACTGCACCACTAATCACTTTATTGTTATACATAACATTTATAAAGTAATTTGGAAGCATCTGTAATAATGTTGTAGTGAACATCAATAAATGATTAATAACAATACTTTCATATTACTTGAAAACTGGTAATGCCAAAGTTCATGGTTGGTTCATGTTAATCAATTAGTATAGGCAAATAAGACATCCAGAATGGAAAGCGAGATTTAATATTTAATAGAGACAAATGATGTATTTCAAATTCGTTTTGCTTCAGATATTCAGTAGCTCCTGATCTGTCCACATTAACCAGTGCGTTCATTGATTAACCAGTTATGTGTGTGTGTGTGTTGAGAAAATAAAAATAAGTTTCTTTAACTCTATTCCTGTCAGTGGCTAGAGTTTTCTAAGGTGAGGCTCTGGTCTGGTGTTTGACCATGGCTGTATTGATTGTGTTTAAGACTGCATTGTTGTGATGTACAGCTTTGAGTGTATCTTGGTTCTCTCAGCCGTGGTGTGGAATTATCGGGACTAAAATAAAGAATTGTGTTTGATACGA
>NC_045163.1:11910133-11960133 GCF_900700415.2 Clupea harengus | reverse complement strand
AGATTATGTTCTGTCTTTTTAATTACCATGGACATGGACAAATAAATACTCATTTCTTTGTAACGCACCACAAAATAATGAACTTATACGTTTTCCCATTTGTCGAATCAGTGTCACGTGTGCTGTGGAATAAGGTAAGAGTGCAACTATTTGTGGTCACATGCCCTCACTCATCCCCAGTTAAAATGAACCCCAGCAGATCCGTAAAAGAAGATTTCAATACGCCGCCTTTTCTCCTCCAGAAATTGGTCAAATGGTTCAGACTCATTCTCAAAGACATGGGTTTCTTTAGCTGCTCTGTGTTTTTTTTTTATAAATCTGCAACAGCCAATAAAATGTTTTGATTTGTCATCAGTGAGACTGTTAGTCTGTACCTTTATTTACACTCATGGTACCAGCAGACTCAGTGACATTGACTTTGAGGATTTCAAAGTAATCTAAGTATCGCTGTCATTCTTTAACTTAAGGCATGGACGCAAGGATGGGTAGAATTTGTAACACTTTGGTCTTTTAACACTTTACACCTTGAACTTAATAAATGGACAGATACATGTTTTGCCTTGGTCTGGGTAAGGAATGTAGCTTATTGCACACAATTAATGAAGACTGTTAACTAATTTTGAAAGTCATACTGAATACTGTAGTATTAATCATAAAGCCTACGGTGGGCTGTATGCTCTGCTGCTGCTGTGCAATCACTCTTAGCATTTTCACACATCAGCAGTTATTATTAATGCTAGTAGTTGTAACAACAATAAAACATAAATAATAATAATAATAACAATAACACCAATAACAACATTCCCATGTCTGATCTGTGTGGTTACTTCTCTGCTACTGCTGAGCAATCGCATTTTGCATTTTCTTGCAGAAATGAGTCTCTAGTTATTGATGCTGTTCTTCCACCATAATAAGGTACAGCAACTTCAGTGAGAAGTAAAACAGGTTGTTAGGTGAGGACCCACTAAATCATGCCTGAATAGACACAGCAGTGCCCCATAGAGCAGAGGCATCATGCATGCACTGACAGTCCTCGGAGAAAACTGACAGTCACTAAAGCACACCAGCGGCGTCTGAAATGATAGGCTATAGAGAGTGCAGGAATGCGTCGCCATGGTGTGACATTTACTTCATAGCTGTTGAAGCACATTACCAGACCAAGGAGTGATCCCTCAGCAGAGGCAAGGGAAGTTAAAATGCTTTTTTAACAAGAGAGAGAGATGGACCGGGTAATCACTCTGCCAGCCATTACGACACATTGGCAGAGAGGGAGTGTGTGTGTGGAAAGCAGAGAGTGTTAGGAGAAGGAGATAGTGTGTGATAGAGGAGGAGTGAGTGTGTGTGTGTGTGTGTGTGTGTGTGTGTGTGTGTGTGTGTGTGTGTGAGTGTAGGCCTATTTGAAGCGAGCTCAATCTATCAAATTAGTGGGATTAAGAAAAACAAAGTCTTGTGCCCCCTCAATATGAGGGTAAAATTAAATCCTCATAACATTAGCTTTTAAAAGATGTATAATTTATAAGGCCTAAATCGCCTTTGTGAAATTGAGTTTCATTCATGTTAAAATTGCATCCAACATGTTTACCACTATCACCTCACCTATAGCAAAATATAGAAGTGAAATATGGACTCAACTCAGTAGGCAGAACTACAGTCGTGGCCAAAAGTTTTGAGAATGACACAAATATAAATTTCAGTGTCTTTAGATATTTTTGTCAGATGTTACTATGGAAGACTGAAGTATAATTACAAGCATTTAATACATGTCAAAGGCTTTTATTGACAATTACATGAAGTGGATGCAAAGAGTCAATATTTGCAGTGTTGACCCTTCTTTTTCAAGACCTCTGCAATCCGCCCAGGCATGCTGTCAATTAACTTCTGGGCCACATCCTGACTGATGGCAGCCAGGGGCGGACTGGGGGTAAAAAGTGGCCCGGGAGTTACTGTCAGACCGGCCCACTCAATACAAGGTGCGCTGCCCACTCAATGCATCGCACGTATCGACCAGTCAGTGGCCTACTTGGAAAAATACCCATACACTTAACATTATTTTGGATGATTACAAAGAAATTACATCATATATGTTTTTTTTTAATAACATTTGGATCCACCAATTTGCCTGGATGGACACATGGAATAAAATGATACTGGCTATTGTAACACTCCAAGGTAGGTATAGTTTGCTAGATGAATATGCTTAACTCTGGGCTAGTATCAGATGGTTATACGTATAACTACAAAACCTTAAGGAATGAATGTCAACACAATAAAGAAACTGGAATCAGAGGGTAGAATTAGTATGAACTATATTATAGAAATGAACAGAATAGAACATACGATGGGGTGTGAACATCAGTTGTATCAGTAGTGTTGCATGCTGGGTGTGTGATTGTGTGTGTGTGTAGGGGTGTTGATAACAAAACAATAAGTTAAGTAACAGAACCTAAACTAACTCTGCCGGCCGGGTGCATTATAGTCACATGGTAATAAAAAACAATATCAGTATACTCATGTGTTATTATTACCTCACTATCTAATCTAGATAACATATTAACATTGTTTATAATGTTAGTGTTGTGTGTAACACAGTGATTTTAGCATAACAAGCTAGCTGGTTAACTTATTTGACATAAGTTATTAGAAATGATAAGATTGCCCTCTTTACAACTACCACCATGGTGCTTATTTTACCAGATCATAACGGTCTCAATTTTGGACATTTATCGACCTAACTCGACGTTAGCTAGGCTAGCTTGTAGGGAACGTTACCTCATCTGTGAAAAGCAAGCTAACATTGGCCAAGTCAACGCCACAACTTACCTTCGTATCACTGTCACCAGTCGGTGGTTTCCCAAATAAATCAGAGATTTTTTAATATTTTGATGCACCTTCCTCCAGACATCTTTTCTTTTTCTCCCTGAGCTTTTCAGCTCCACCTTTACGTTTTGGTGCCGATGACATGCTCTCACTCTCAAAAACAACTTTGTCTGCTAGCGAGTGACGCAAGTGTTGAGTAGGCAAGGCAAGGCAAGGCAACTTTATTTATTTATTTATGCAACTCAATGTGCTTTACATATACAATAACAGGAAAGGCCACAAAGAATTACAATAAATAAAATGTAGGCTAGAGTGATTGACATTGACATTCTTAAAAGCAATTCCTCAAAAAAACCACCAGATGCCCCACGGGGCGGCTCCGTGTTAGAAGTCCTAAGGGCTGACTGCACACGTCACTACGATTGCGTGCCCTAGCAGGGCGTGTATGAATGCAAATCTAGGTGCACGAGAACGTGCGTTCAATTTAAGAATCCTCATCCTCAATCGCACAGCTGTGAACACTTTGGCTGTGTAAGAACCCATTTTCAGGTGTTCATTAATAAGGTGGAGATCTTTTCTTACGTTAAACTTCCGAAGTCCGTAAGAACACATTTCAGAAGACACTTCAGAACATTTTCGAAAAATAGGCACCATGAGTGAGAATACAGATCATGAGGAGGAGTATAAAACTCAGTCAGTGATTATACACTACAAATGGTATTTGAGGAAATTATACGTGTTCTGTGTGGTATTGCATATAGTTGGTAGTGCCGGCGATGTTAGAGGGAGGGCCGGTTGGTGATAGAAGTGGGTGGGTATTTTGGACCATCCCAACCCCGTCGGCCCACTGGGGATTCCCCGGTAACCCCGATGGCCAGTCCGCCCCTGATGGCAGCCTATTCTTGCATAATCAATGCTTGGAGTTTGTCAGAATTTGTGGGTTTTTATTTGTCCACCCGCCTCTTGAGGATTGACCACAAGTTCTCAATGGGATTAAGGTCTGGGGAGTTTCCTGGCCATGGACCCAAAATATCGATGTTTTGTTCCCCGAGCAACTCAGTTATCACTTTTGCCTTATGGCAAGGTGCTGCATCATGCTGGAAAAGGCATTGTTCATCACCAAACTGTTTCTGGATGGTTGGGAGAAGTTGCCCCCGGAGGATTAACACTGCAAATATTGACTCTTTGCATCCACTTCATGTAATTGTCAATAAAAGCCTTTGACACTTATTAAATGCTTGTAACTATACTTCAGTCTTCCATAGTAACATCTGACAAAAATATCTCAAGACACTGAAGCAGAAAACTTTGTGAAAATTGACTGTACACTAGATAAGACCCCAATAGACCAATGACCCTTAACTACACTAGATAAGACCCCAATAGACCAATGACCCTTTGTTTTCTTAGCTAAACTACATACATATCGGGAGTGTACATCATAGAGGCCTGTGGCGTATGACTGGGTTAATGCATGCCGAACCCTGTCTGCCACAAAGGCCATTCAGGTCTTATAACTCCTAGATTCTGTGAAAGCTGATGGTATGAGGATTGCATTTCACCGTGATTTTGAGGGGGTTAGCCTCATTGATTGAATTGAGTGAGTTTGCGTCATAGGGGCCTGTAGTGTAGGACTCGGCTGGTGCACAACAGGCTTTGGTTTCTTCACTACCCTTATTGAATACCATGAGTGTGCATCAGAGAGGCCTAGACGACTGTAGAAGAGTAGTGTGCCCCTCTGTGTCACATAAGGGAGTGTTTGGTGGACTGGATTCTAATGGGAAGAACCTGTGAAGATAGATAGATAGATAGATGGATATATATATATATATATATATATATATATAGATAGATGGATATAGATAGATAGATAGATAGATAGATAGATAGATAGATACTAGATAGATAGATACATTTACTGATCCCCCAAAATAAATAAGTGTTGCAGCAGCAATTAACATAAATCACAAAACACATATTGTCACATTATCATTCATCTCGAAGCTCAACAAATATTTGCCAACACCAGATGGATCTGAAATACCACACAGAGATCACACCTCTTTCACAGGCCTGGGATGACAGCTTGTGCACAGTCGAATATGTTTCCTTATCCTACATGCGTGAGCTATCGTTCTCATTCTCTGATAGTGGTACTACCTGCTTCCCACCTGAGCGAGCTTCTCCCTACTCTGCCATTGAGCTGTCAGTCTCCTCCTGTATCTAGGGAGGGCATCGAGGAGGATGATGAGTGCGGACCTGTCTTGAACGCTCACAGATGAAAGGGTATAAAGCAACTTATCTTAAAAGATGAAAGAGAGAGACAGAGACGTCTGTGATTTATTTAGTTCTTTTGTTTGCTTGTTTGTTAGTATGTGACACATATGTGGAACAGAGGCTGAAGAAAACAATGTTTGTTGAATTTGAGACCTACCCTACCCACTCAGGATACACAGCCAAAGACTTATAACTACGTGCCTACATACAGCCAAAGACCTCTACCTACCTACCTACCTACCTACCTACCTACCTACCTACCTACCTACCTACCTACACAGGCTGCACAACCAAAGACCCCCCGGGTTGTGTGTTACCAGGAGGGTTAGTTGATTCATTGTGGGTTCAGGGTTCATTGAGATTAGCTGCTCCAGCGAAAAGCACATCATAATGATTTTCATCATTACTGTGAGATGACAGCCCTCCGTGTCTGGAGTGTCTGGATTATCTGTAAAGACCCAGATTGTCCTAGTTATTCATGCCTGTACTTTTCTTGCTTTCTAGCCATGTGTGTGTGTAGTGTTCAGACCGTCGCAGTTTGTCCTTTTAAATCTGACTTTTTTCCTATATGTGTATGTGTATGCACCATTTGACCTCCTAAACAAACACTGCAGACTCTCGTACACTACAATGTACAAATATCTGACTGTGAATTTGTGCTCAGTTGTGTCTCAGGATCTTTCTCTCAACGATAACACCAAAGGAAAATGGGACTCCCTTCAAATCACAAGTATAGGTGTGTGAGCTGAAGTTAATGTCTGGCTTACAGTTTTTCTCGATTGCTTTGGCACATTTTTCCATTCACTGTTTACTTTTTCAAAACAGCTCACACACAGCCCTTAACAGAAGCTGAAATGACCAAAACACTTTATGATGTTTGCAGAATGACACCACCTTCTCAAAACTTATCACACACCCATCAAAACCAAACATTTCCATCAAAATCTACAATTTGTGCTCAATTGAAAATGTATGTTTTCTCATTTATTTAACAATGGATAACAAAACTCAAACTACAGCTATCAATATCAACCTCTGAAACCATCACTTCAACTTTTGTGCAACACCCTCACAGTATTGAGTATTTTATCACTGACAACATACTACAATTTGGGATTTGTACTGAGCACTCTTACTTAGGGAATATACTGTCAGAAAGTATTTGAAATCTGAAAATGTGTATACAGAAAAATATTGTAGTTCTGATTTTGTATTGCTAAATACTATACGTAAAAGATATTCTAAACAAGGACCTGTCAACACCATTGATTTACATTTGTTCTACTGTGTACAAAATGGCAAAGATTCTGACACAAAAATATTTATTGCAGTCATTTTCCCACATTACATGTATATACTGTAAGAAGCCAAAATGACAGGTTTCAATTTACAGTAAAAAGGTCAAATCTGTTCTGCAGTGAACATTCTCCCCCTGCCACCAGTGTGGGCCAGTGTGTTGATTCTGTAAAAATAGTGCAATAGGCTGTAAATATACAGTAATCAGAATTCTACCGTATATGTTGTAAATTACTTTAGTGAAACTATAGTACTACATTGTATTGTGGCAACACACTTTACAAAAGTATAGAAATGGTTGTTGCCAAGAGTGCATATACAGTGAAACACAGTACAGTAAATTGACTGTAAAGGCCAGCAAAGTGTCATTGTCATTGCCGAACGTACAAACAATTGATGCAACAGTATGACGTCTCAGGTATGGCTGAACCCTTTGGCCAGCCTCTCTCATGGAGAGGTCATGATTGACTACGTGATCAATGACTGTTGCCCTACTGTAATTTCATTAGAGCATCTTACACGAATGCCACGTCCCCTGACAGGGGCCCCTCTACCTCTACCACGGCCTCTTCCTTGTCCTCGTCCTTGTCCTTGCTGAGGTTGTTGGTGGTGGCCTCCTTGATCCATGCTTGGTATCAACTTCAATCTTTTGACCTCTTTTAGAGGTTGAGAACTACTTGATTAGTTGTGTACAGAGAGTTCACACAGGTGCTGACGATATTTAGAATATAGAGAGCAGTTTCAGTTGGCTGCTACTAGGTGTCTGCAATGTGTTGACATGGTTATTCAATAAGGTTTCGTGTCTTTCTCTGAGAAGTGTGTTAACTGTTTTGAAAAGTGTGTTAAAACTCAAAGAAATTTGTGTGAAAGCAATGAGAAATAGTTAACCCATTCGCCAGAGAAGACTCTTGCTGTGCAAAGAAGATGTGAGCATTAGATTAAGTTGACCCATGATTCGCTAAATGTGTGAAAGCAATCGAGAAAAACTGCAAGTGTGTGTGAGCTTAAGTTAATATCTGTATTAAGTGTGTGTGTGTGTGTGTGTGAGCTGAAATAAATGTCTGGTTTAAGTGTGTGTGTGTGTGTGTGTGTGCTGGAGTTAATGTCTGGCTTAGGTGTGTTTGTGTGTGTAAACTGAAGTTAATATCTGGCTTAAGTGTGTGTGTGTGTGTGTGTGTGTGTTAGAGGCTGAAGTAAATGTCTGGTTTAAGTGTGTGTGTGTGTGTGCTGGAGTTAATGTCTGGCTTAGGTGTGTTTGTGTGTGTGTGTGTGTGTTTCTTGCGTGTTTGTGTGAGTAAAAGTTTATGTCTGGCTTAAGTGTGCGTGTGTGTGTGTATAATGAAGTTAATGTCTGGCTTGTGTGTGTGTGTGCGTATGTTTGAGTGTGTTTGTGTGAGCTAAAGTTTATGTGTGGCTTTAGTGTGTGTGTGTGTGTGTGTGTGTGTGTGTGTGTGTGTGTGTGTGTGTGTGTGTGTGTGTGTGTGTAAACTGAAGTTAATGTCTTGGCTTAAGTGTGTGTGTGTGTGTGTGTGTGTGTGTGTGTGTGTGCGCGTGTGTAAACTGAAGTTAATGTCTGGCTTAAGTGTGTGTGTGTGTGTGTGTGTGTGTAAACTGAAGTTAATGTCTGGTTTAAGTGTGTGTGTGTGTGTGCGTGTGTAAACTGAAGTTAATGTCTGGCTTAAGTGTGTGTGTGTGTGTAAACTGAAGTTATTGTCTGGTTTAAGTGTGTGTGTGTAAACTAAAGTTAATGTCTGGCTTAAGTGTGTGTGTGTGTGTGTAAACTGAAGTTAATGTCTGGTTTAAGTGTGTGTGTGTGCGTGTGTGTGTGTAAACTGAAGTTAATGTCTGGCTTAAGTGTATGTGTGTGTGTAAACTGAAGTTAATGTCTGGCTTAAGTGTGTGTGTGTGTAAACTGAAGTTAATGTCTGGCTTAAGTGTGTGTTAGGTCTCCTGTATCAGGGCTGCTCTCTTATGATATTGCTTTTCCTTGTTATCTCGGTTTGCCACAGTCCTCTCACTGACCGTGGTTACATGGATTCGAATAACTGCCTTAGTCGGACTGAAATCGCATTACCCGTTTCATGTAAGCACCTTAGTCGGATTGTAGTCGGACCGCACATAGTCGGACTAACACCCCTGGATAACTCGATCCGATCCAGTTGATAGTTCGACTATTGCGGCATGTAATGGTGAATTGGATAAGGAACTGGACTTTGCGTCTTTGCGCATGCTTGAGATCCCGCCGCCCTCCTCCCTCCCTCCCTGCCAGGTCGTGACCCGGAAGACGAAAGAGACGATACGTTGTCTCAACTGTTCATACTAATGACACGTTTATTTATGAATATCCTGCAGACTGTCTCACAAGCTTATTCTTGTTGACTATGAACAAACATAACAGAAGAGGTCCGAAGATATGAGTACCTTTACAACCCCTCCTTAAAAACGTATAAGGACGTTCAAATTACGATACTTATGTGGTGCCAGTGTTGACAAAAACGTTGACTGCGACTGTTTGGACAGAGCGCGCTAATTCACCGAACAAATACTTTCATATTAATTTCCCACCACTTGTTAGTCATGTCATCCATTCATATCGATGTGAATCAATCAATACTAATACATCTTTAACTGTGATGTGTTTTTGTTTCATTTCACAACGTATTTACTGTATAATCAACGATAGCAGGTGCCCGCTTGTACAGTCCACATTTTATTTGCTTAAAACACACAGCAGTACTGTCAAATCAGAAAGCAAATCAGCTGTCAAAGGGCTGTTACCTGACCAAATACCTTTCAAACTCGGTGATATTATTCACAACTAATTTGTTCTTCATTCTATCAAATATGATGAAGTGTGGTCCGCGACGGCCACAAGTAAATTATTGCGACATTTCTAACATACAACTCAGAACGAAGAGAACACAGCCAGTAGTAGCCTAATCTAATAAAGAGTTGCCTAATCTATTAACAAGGTCATGGATTGGTGGCTTAAGACAGGAACTATGAAAATTAAATTAAATGAGAAAGCCTCTAACATAGACAAGGAGAAAGTGGTTCAGCCTCATAGGGCATTATCTCGCCGCGGAGTTGCATTCAAAACACTGTGTTTTTCTCCCGCTGAGACAGCAAGATGATAACTAGGCTATATTCTGTGTTGTGTGACGTTGGATAATGACAGCTTTTAATTATGAAAAGTTGACTACTAGGATGGCTGTATTAATGCCAGTGGGCTAGCCTACTGTTGGTAGTGAAATACTGCGGTCAGTATGCGCATCGTTGTGTTTTGTGATGTCTGTCTGAGTGTGTGATGGGAGTATGAGGCTGTGAGCAAACTATAGTTTGTAACATAACCAAGTCACGCATGGAGCAGGGTTCCAGATGCTTTGCCTTGCGCATTGTCATATCTATAACTAGCCTACTGGTACGTACAAAAGGAGAGCCCGCGAAAATCATGTGTGCGCTAACAATTGTCTGGCGCCAGGTCTTGGGTAGGAGGCATGTTGTTCCGGGGATATTTAGTTAAATGGTCCGCAAATTTTTTTTTATTGGCTAAGTGGTCCTTGGTCTGAAAAAGTTTGAGAAACACTGCTTTATAGACAATAACGATCATACACTCCCATTGCACTCAAACAACCACACTCAAACGAGGAGATATTGTATCAATTAGCCTATTAAGTACTGTATTTATTGATTGCAAAGAGTTCAACGTTACAGCAACATAACTTTGCTCCGGTCGCTAAATCTGATATATCCGTGTGCATCATCGCTCTCCCTCTCTCTCTCTGCCACACCCACCCTGTAACCTACGTGTTTATACATTATAGAAGCAAGACCATTATATTGTAACAAATCACGGAAGCGTGGTATATTTGTTATGGCTTTTTATTAAACACTAAAACACAACACACTGTCACAATGGCACGGGCTTTATGCCCACGAACAGACTGTGCTACCGTCACCCACCTGTATAAGCTCTGTCCCAACACAGAACAACGACATGTAATTAGAACGGTAAGGAACATATAGCCTAGGGAACGTCGTTGAGCGCTAGTGCATCACATAAAGTATAACAGTATGCGCCCGCTGCACGGCATTACGGGGCGACTATGCCGGCACGTTATAATATTCTGGTTTAAAGTTAATGCTTGTGAAATCAGCTGTCACTCGACTATTACCTGACCAATACCTGTCAAACTCGGTCATAGAAAAATATCATGAATGCATATTTATTACAATGGGGAAACTATAAAATCGGAGTACGGACAACTAATGCCCAGCGTTGACGATGCAGATATAGAGCTGGAAACAGCTAAATGAGCTACAGCCCAAATGCAGTGAGCTTTATCAAGCCCTGGAAGGTTCGGCACATTTGCCCGTTTCCACAGCGTCTGCTGAGCGGTCATTCAGTACAATGGGGCGTCTTAAGACATATCTTACGAAGTACGATGACTGACAAAAGACTGACTGGACTTGCTCTTATGAATATTCACACAGATTTGGAAATGGCCAGCGAAGAAGTACTTAAACAATTTGATGCAACTGGCAGAAGGGCAATGCGTTTTGGCTGTAACCCATTATTTGCGCGCGTGTGTGTGTGAATGTGCATGCGTTTCTCTCGCCTTTTATCTTTCACCTTTGAATAATGTAACTTATAAACACTTTGGCCCAGCAGAAACAAACAAACAACGCGATGGACAACCCAAGAGGCAACACGCATTTCTGGACCGATGAACAGACGCGATTCATGCTCAATCAACTGTTGTTGTTGGTAGTGGTGAAGAGGTCAAGCGGAAATGGCTGTATCACCACTAGTTGTAATGAAAACAGCGCCACCTATCGTATCGGATATGACATGCTTTCGACCAATGATTCGATTTATTCACTGCCATGTATATTGGGATAATAGCACTTGCCCCGAAAGATAGCATAGTCCGACTAAGCAAAGATTCGAATTATACCATCATGTAAACACACTGACTGTCTCCATCCTTCTGTCCTGCTCTAGCTCTGTCACACACACACACACACACACACACACACACACACACACACACACACACACACACACACACACACACACTTAAGCCAGACATTAACTTCAACTCATACAAAATTCACACAGACACATACTTAAGCCAGATGTTAACTTCAACCCATACACACTCACACACACATACTTAAGCCAGACATTAAGCTCACTGGGCCTCAGCACCGAGTCCATATGATTAATAACTCACAGCTATTCAATTATGTGCATTACACGCACTCACCTAGGGCAGGCTTTGATTCACAGAGCGAATCCGATTGACTCAGCTGTAGTACATCCCCCACGCCTGTTGGTGGCGCTTTGGTGCTACAGACAACTGAAGAAAACGGAGAAGAAGACAGGAGCATGCTATCAAAGTAACATATGACAGTAGTTGAGCTCCAACTAGCAACGTTTAGCTTAGCCGCATAGCCTACATTTAATCTGCACAGTAACACATTATGGTGGTTTATAAAATCAGTGGTAAGAGCAGACTGTAGGTTAAGCGAAAAATAATTATATTTGTTATTGATAATAAAGAGTTTAGAACAGTGCAACAAAGCAATGTGCAACATGACATGTCTGAGTTGTTTAAATGCCTGTGCTTTATGGAGATGCTGAGCTTGAGCACGAGAGACCACAATGCAAGTGCTGTGGATCCTGGATGTTTCATGGTTTACAATTGCTTCCAATTTCATGGTTTTATTACTAACAACAAATGTAGGCTATTGTTGAGGGCTTTGTCCTTCACGTACTGTAGGCTACCTCTGAAGCAGTGGCGGCTCCTGAAAAAATTCTCAGGGGGGGCAATTTTTTTTATAATGATTAAGGCGACCCATTCAGTAAGTACATTAAGTTAGCTGATTAACTCATACAGCAATACCTTTTTGTCCACTATTGGCAGCACACAACAGTAATGTCCCCTCTTGCTACATAGCTAGAGTAGCAAGTTACAGGTGGAAAGCTATGGAAGAAAGTTGCATCCAGGAGCCTTCATAAGCAAACATGATGTGGCTCCACATTAAATTATCCCACTTTTTCATTATCCACGTGTCTCAAATGTTGTATGATGTAACATAGCTTAACAGGACACATGATATGTCCAGTAACATCATAAAGAAGGGGTAACTCAAAAACAACAATATTTATTGACTGATCTTGAAAGTATTGGCTTACAAAAGCAAAATAAGTCATCACATAAAAAATTATTCAGTGTTAGTGCAAGAAGCGAACTCTGAAACACACTGTAAACCCTATGAAAAGTGACAGTGGTATATGAAATACAGACCGCATTAGCCACGCGATTTTCTTTCGTTCCAATTCTTGGATGTAGGATTTCCCTCCCTTTGTAGAAACCTGTTGAATGGATACATTTGGTCTAGGAAGTCCTAATTGTTTTGTTGTCAATTTATCTTCATTAGTGCGCCGACTAAAAAGGAGTTTCTGTCAAAGAGCGAATCGAGTTATTGCCCTGGACAGGGCAGCCATCTTGACCGAATATGCCTCCGTCGAAGCTGTATGACGTTCGTATAGGCTTTTACGTCCACTACTTATGACAAGACCAGGAGGGGCGAGCCCTCCCGGAAGCCATAGAGAATGCATTGAGAGCTCTGTTTTGTGAAAAAAATTGATTTAACATGGAAGTCAATGGGAGAGGTCTGGGGCGATTTTCATTTCGCCCCAAATCGCCCCAGAAGGGGTGGGACCATTTGAAGCACGACTTTAGGCTGACTGAACGACTGTTACCTGATTCGAAAATGACATACAGAGGCAGATCAGACGGTCTAGTGGTAGAATACGACAGAAAAAAAAATATTACATTTAAATTTACGTGTCATTTACGCGACTTACAAGGATATTGCGTTTATACATAAGGAGTTTTTTTTTTTTTTTTTCCCTTTTCCCCTCGGCAGTGTGTCGCCCCAATCGCCCTTATGGACGAGCCGCCCCTGCTCTGAAGTAATGTTAACGCTAGCTAGTAGCTATCGCTATCGTTGTCTGACAGGACTAAAGCCAACGTAACATTCATCTGTTTTGAAACTTCCGTCTATAATAAAAAAATCTTTTCACGTCAGATTTGCTCATATAGGCTATTGCTGACACTTTTAAAAACTGGTTTTTGAAAAATGGTCTGATGCAAATAGATTAAACAGTGATAGATTAAAGTGTGGCTTGTTAATGTCATCCCTTTCCTAAAATAGATACATTTGTATTAATCCCGTTAGGGAAATTCACGTGGAAAAGGAGCAAGGTAATAGGAAGACATTGTTTTTTTAAACTGGAGAGCTGTTATAACTAGCTGCCAAACTCACTGCGCCATGGCAACCCATTCAGTTATTAAATAATGCCTGTTGTGTCCGTTGTTCTGGCTGGTCTAATGAGGCGATCACGTGGGGCAATCCGATTAGGTATGCGGATAGCGTGCAGACGAACACCAACCGCAACCGGATTTCGAGTTTACTCACTTTGGACCCCCGATTCGAGGGAGTGCGGATACAGTGTGCGGATACAGTGCGTTCGTCTACACGATAGGGCTATCCGGAGACGGGGTTCTCCGGGTTAAGGCAAACTAGACTCTGCATGACCCCTCCCTTTCTGTGTTTGCCCCTTCCCTCGGGGTAAAGAGAATATTTGCCTCTCCCCTCGAGGTAAGGAGAATATTTGCCACCTCAGGCTCTGGCTACACTGAAACTCAACACTTGAGTTTTCAGCCTGCGGCTTACAGCGTTAAGCATCTGTTTGAAAGTCAGGTGTTTCAGCCCAAGCATAAAGAAGAAATCTGTTGAAAGAGCATATTTAGTTTGACCCAGCTCTGCTGCTGAACTGTGTGTCTTTGGAAGTGGTCTTCAGTGATGCCAGGAGAGTTCTCCTCCACATTCACCTGGATCTTTTGAGAGTGTTTTTTATTCTGGTTTTATGTATGTGTGTGTGTCCTGTGTGTGTGTGTGTGTGTGTGTGTGTGTGTGTGTGTGTGTGTGTGCTATGTCGTTGGTGATATGTGTGAGGCAGGTGTTTCTGGCTGCCACAGGGCCAGCTGAGCGAAGATAAGCGATGCAAATGAGATCCTCTGTCACAACCAGCCCTGGACACTGCCCCCTTTAGCGCTGTTTCCATGGTGATGTGCCACCTGGTGCCCTGTGTTGCAGCACCACTGGGTTTGGGCACCACTCAGGCACTGTGCACGGAACCGCACCACCGTTTAATTTCGCTCTTCTTTTTAGAAAGGTGGGCTGACAGAAAAATGTGATATAAACAGCTGTCAAACCAAAATGGCCCTCTTTCTTAGTCCACACACACACACTCTCTTTGTTTCTTTCTCTCTCTCTCTCTCTCTCACACACACACACACACACACACTTACACTGGTTAAAATGGAACTCTTTCTTAGAAGTCCACACACACACATACACACACACACACTTACACTGGTTAAAATGGCACTCTTTCTTAGTCCACACACACATACTCTCTCTCTCTCTCTCTCTCTCTCACACACACACACACACAGGTTAAAATGGAACTCTTTCTTAGAAGTCCACACACACACACACACACACTCTCTCTCTCTCTCTCTCTCTCTCTCTCCGTCACACACACACACACTCACACTGGTTAAAAAGTTTCTAAAGGTTAAGTGGGCTAATCAAAAAGAAAAAGAGATGTGATGTGAACAGCTGGCAAAGAAAAACACCCTTTTCCCCCAGCGGTATACACTTAAGCAGTGTGTGAACAGTTAAAACCAAAATGGAACTTTTTCTTAGTAGTCCACACACACACACACACACTCTCTTTCTTTCTTTCTTTCTTTCTTTCTTTATCTCTCTCTTTCTCACACACACACACCCAAACTGGTTGAAATGGCACTCTTTCTTAGAAGAACACACATACACACACACACACACACTGGTTAAAATGTTCCCAAAAGTGTAGAGGGCTAAAGCAAAAGAAAAGATGCAAACAGCTGGCAAAGAAAAGCACTGTTTTTCCCCGGCGCTATACACTTAACCCTCCTATTATGTTCAAATGTTACTTACATCTATTATCCTTGGGGTCAATTTGACCCCAGCAATTTAACCCTCCTATTATGTGATTGGGGTCAATTTGACCCCATTCAATGTTTAACATCTCTAAATAAATGATTGACATAATTTGTTTTGCTTCATATTTAATGACTTTTCCTAATTAAAAAAATAATAATTATAATCATTTTTTGGAGGTTTAAGCAGTGTGTGAATAGAACTACCCATGGTTTCTAAGGATTCAATCAAAATACTGATCACTTCACTGAACAAAATGGATGTCTTTGTGTTAACTTCTATGGTTATTTCATAACGGAAACAAACACTAATATGTTCGTTTTGTTTTTTTTGCTATTCAAAGTGGGTTTTTGATGGTGTGTGAGAGGCAAAACAAGTAGTATTTCCAAAGGGATTGCGTAATATATCCTCAGTATGACACAATGTTCTACATGTACCAAGTTTGTCAGAGGAGTGACGATGAGCTCTGGGAGGTTCATGACTATGTAGCTATTAATTATTAATTCATATTTTGATATCGCCAATCCATGTAAATCAATTTCCCTTTATGTTTGATAGCATAGAAGTGGTGACAGGGTAGCCGTTATACTGAACTATATTACTATGCTGCATGAGGCACCTTTTTTTTTTTACCTCAGTTCAAGCACATCTGCATATGTTTGCCACGACCTTTCTCTCACCCCAAGTCTGGAAGTGTCTTTCACACATCTACTATAAACAACATATCCCGTCACACTCTTTCTCTCCCCTGCTCTCACACACACACTCCCCTTCTTGTTATACACACACACTCCCCTTATCGTTATACACACACACACACACTCCCCTTCTCCTTATACACACACACACACTTATGACAGACATATAACATATAAAATCTGAGTCTCTATTTGACAAATTTGAATTAATTTACCCCCAGCACGCACACACACACACACACACACACACACACAAACACACATAAACACATGCTGCAAAATATTAACAAGTTCCGAGACAGCAAACGAAGGGTTAAAACAGGTCAACTGCAACCAATAAAGACGGGGAAACAAACAGGAAGAAACCCTGCAAACAGAGAGGACCTTGTGACCCCGGAAACAAACACAGCCAGAGAACCCAGGCTGTTGTCTAAAAGTAACCTAGGTGGCACCGTGTTAAAATTAGAGTTTCTGGTAATCAAGGAGAGGGGGTGAGGAGTAAGTTCACACCTCCTGACAAAAGAAGGAAGAGAGGAGAAAGATGACTGTCAGAGAGGGAGCTCAAACGAGAAGTGGCATTCCGGCCTTCCTTCATAAGAGAGAGAAAGAGAGAGGGTGGGGGCGGGGGGGTGTAGAGAAGCAGACAGGGAAAAGAAGAAAGAGATCTCAACAAGCCTTCTCCTTCTCTCTGAGGGTCTCTCGCATTATTAATGGTTTTAGATGCTGATACCCCTTGTGTGTGTGTGTGTGTGTGTGTGTGTGTGCGTGCATGTGTTCGTGCGTGCGTGCGTGTTTGTGTGTGTGTGTGTGTTTGTGTGTGTGTGTGTGTGTCTGTGTGCGTGCATGTTTGTGTGTTTGTGTGTGTGCTTGTGCGTTTGTGTGTGCGTGTGTGTGTTCAAGAGAGTAAACGAGAGAACGGAATCTTCAGTACCAGTAGCTCGACTGTCTTTTTAAATGTTACTCTGAATTCCCAAAATATGTTTAATTAAATAGACAGAAACAAAACATAAATCTGATCTTCATCAGGTGTGATAGGTGTGTACCTAGTACTACCAGAGCAGGGGCGTCCCTCTCTACCTTCAAGAAGCTTTTGAAGACCCAACTCTTCAGAGAGCACCTCCCCTCCTAACTGGCACCTGACTAGCGCTTAACTTGCACTTCAGCAGTTACATTCCTGCACTTCTTTTTCCTCTTTTCTAGGTTGTTGTTTTTCTAATTCTCATGTAAAGTAGTATTTATTGTTACACCATGCTTTTTTATTGCTCTTAGCTTGACTGTTCTCTCCCTTGTACGTCGCTTTGGACAAAAGCGTCTGCTAAATGACAAAATGTAATGTAAATGTAATGTATCTCAGCATGTTACTGGCCGTATGTGCACAAACATGAACATGTTTTATTGATTCTATGGGTAGCACTGTTGGATCTCAGGCTGATGCAGACTAGTCCACTCAACGTGTGGAAAAGCCTACATTCTTAGCTAAATTAGCGAGTAAGTTAAAATATTTTTTTATATATACATGGGGAACAAGGAGTAATACTAACACTGGTGATCTTAGCCAAACACCCAACACTGGTGATCTTAGCCCATCACTAACACTGATGATCTTAGTCCAACACCCAGCACTAACACTGATGATCTTAGCCCAACACTAACACTGGTGATCTTAGCCCATCACCAACACTGGTGATCTTAGCCCAACACTAACACTGGTGATCTTAGCCCATCACTAACACTGGTGATCTTAGCACAACACTAACACTGGTGATCTTAGCTCAGGATCCAGCACTAGCACTGGTGATCTTAGTCCAACACCCAGCACTAACACTGATGATCTTAGCCCAACACTAGCCTGGCGATCCACTAGCCTAGGATCCAGCATTATAACTGGTTTAGCCCTGGAGGCACCACTAGAACAAAGCACCCTGCACTAACGTGATGGTAACTTTTTCGGTCTGTGGCAGCCGCATATGATAAGTAATATTAGAAAAAGTTACCATGTAAACAATACAGGTGAGGTAAGCTTTTTTCTCAAGCTCAGTTGTCTTACAGCTCCAATCAAAATGTGCCAAATGAACAGTTGAGGCAGGGACAGACATGTTATCTTAAACAACGAGTGCCTTTAACAGACAATCACAAAGCAGCGCAAGTCATGTGCAGGATAACACAGATTGACACACATAGACAGAAGACAGAAGCCAGAGACCAGACAGACACACACAGCACTTTGAGGTAAATATCAGTCAAATATAAGTTGACTCATGGTCCTGATGGGCCATTGTGAATGACTGCTCTCTAGAAAGTTAGCTTAAATAAACTGGGTCAATTCTCCAATTTAAATTATTATACTTGTAATGATCCTGAGCCAAATATCCGTGATCACCAGCACTTGCTTACTACTTGGTATATTGATTAGAACATACATTCTCTGTGGAATGCCCCCCCTGTTTCTCCTCTGTCGGGTTATCCAAACAGAGGCCCATAGAGCCGACGACACTGTGGTGCTGGGTCTAATCTCCGATAACAACGAGCAGCCCTACCAGAACCAAGTGGCAGACCTGGCACTGTGGTGTCAGTCCAACAATTTGGCCCTAAATATCAAAAAGACAAAGGAAATGGTGGTGGACTTCCGGCGAAAGCAGGACAGCGGGTACACCCCCCTCACCATCAGCGGGGAGCCTGTGGAGAGGGTCCCTAGTTTTAAGTACCTGGGGGTGCACCTCACTGAAGACCTAACCTGGACCCTCCACACACAACACGTGACAGTCATCTAGGCAGCGGCTGTACTTCCTCCGTAAGCTTAGGAAGTTCAAGGTCTCCCCTCCCATCCTAAGGACCTTCTACTCCTCAGCTGTGGAGAGCGTCCTCACAGGATGTATCTCCGTCTGGTACGGAAACTGTACCGCCCAAGATCAGGCCAACCTTCAGAGGGTAGTGCGCTCAGCCGAGCGGTCTATCAGAGCGTCCCTACCATCCGTGTATGATATTTACCATAAGAAGGTGGAGTCGAGGGCAAGAAACATTATGAGGGATGACACACACCCCAATGCCAGCCTCTTCACCCTGTTGCCGTCGGGTAGACGCCTACGTAGCCTCAATTCAAGCACTGAGAGACTAAGGAGGAGTTTCTACCCACAGGCAGTGAGACACTTAATCTCACATTTTTAAAAGGAGCACTTTTTTTAATTAATTAATTTATTTATTTATTTTATTTTATTTTTGCGCAGTGTGGAGCGTAGACCCTTTTACATTTCACTACATTTGTTGTATGTGACGAATAAAATACTTGAACTTGAACTTAAACTAGAGCATAAAGTCCGAGGTAGATTCCGTGGCCCGAAAATAGAGCTTCAAAGAAACCCGGAATAGAACTTTATCCCAAAATAGAGCTTCAAGGAAGCTCGGAATAGAGCTTTAAAGAAGCCTGAAATGTCTATTCTCTCGCAGGGGCGTAGTCTAGGGGAATGACTAGAGGTCTACTCCCACAATCCCAAAATCCTTTCCAGCAATGGCAACTGTAAAAGTACTATAAAATAACTTTACTCACCTAACAGAGTGCTGTGGCAGATGGGGTGATGAGGAGGATCATTCAGCAGACGGCAGACTTGTATCTCAGTAATCTCATCAGTTAATCTCGGTGGGACCTCCAGAATCTTTTTTAATACCACAGAAATGGAGACAGTCAGGCAATAGTAGAAAAATCAGGAACAAGGTTCTTATTTACAATGATGCGCATCAAGAGAGAGAGAAAATGGCTATACATAAAGATTCACCAGGTGCTCTGACTAGAACAGAGAAAGTCTTAGTATCCTAGGTCTGACAGGAGAGGGGGGTGTTAATCACAGAGCTCAGATCATGTGGGCCACCCTGGGTCCAGGTACCAACTGACGTGTGTTACGCACTCAGGAGTTATAGCGACCCTATGGCCTTTGAACATAACCAAAACACCCAAATCCTTATCACAGGGGCACAGAGATAACTATGGCACATTCAGGAGCACACAGATATCTGCTTAACCCTACTTCTAATTCTAAGAAACATAAAGGCATATGAGTAGAATAATGAGACATATCATAAGACTATTATGACTACTGATATGATATGATATATGCCTGGTTTGTAGGGTGAAGGCATTGACAGAATCCTCTTAAAACTTTATCCAAAGCAACATATACTGAATAGATCATTGCATAAGTAGGCCTACTCTATATACATTATGCACTCCACGTGAACCTCTTGAGCTAGTGACCCTCAAGATTACATTTACATTACATTTAGTCATTTAGCAGACGCTTTTATCCAAAGCGACTTACATATGTGCGACTTACAATGTATACACATTTTACATTTACACTGATGGCACACTGCACATCAGGAGCAATTAGGGGTTCAGTGCCTTGCTCAAGGACGCTTCGACAGGGAATCGAACTAGCAACCTTCTGATTACTAAACGACTTCTCTACCACTGTACCACTGTCGTCCCGACAGATATGGTGATTTGCTGAAGTATTTTCCTATTTTTCTACCTCATGGTATTTTCACATTGGTTGTAACAGATGCCTGCTCAGACAGAGCAAATTGAAACAGACAGGTGAGATAAAAGTGAGACATAGGTGAGAGATAAGTGAGACACAGGTGAGAGAAAAGTGCTGTCTTTATAGTTATACATCATTGACACAAATACAAATGTGTGACCTGCGTAACTGTAAATACCTCAGTTGGCATTAGCCTAACAGAGGTTAGAGGTTAGACATATTTGTGTTGATTTGGAGTGTTCCATTTTAAAGAATGTAGGAGACAGTCCCTAGCAACCAGATGTCAAGCTCATTCTACCCCTGTGCTTCCTCAACTGAATTCTGAGACTTCATAGCAAGTGGTTTCAAGACAACCCTTGGCTCCATTACAGTCCTACATTAAAGACAACCCTTGGCTCGATCACAGTCCTACATTAAAGACAACCCTTGGCTCGATCACAGTCCTACATTAAAGGCAGTACTCTGCTTTTATCGTAGCATTCGAGTCAAAGCAGACCAATCTTGCCAGCAGGAGAGATGTAGCGTTTGTGTTGACAGGCTTTACCCATTGGAAGAGAGCAATCAAAAGGTTTACATTTACATTTAGTCATTTAGCAGACGCTTTTGTCCAAAGCGACGTACAATGGAGAGAACAGTCAAGCTAAGAGCAATAAAGAACATGGTGTAACAATAAATACTACTTTACATAAGAATTAGAAAAACGACCTAGAAAGGAAAAAGAAGTGCAGGAATGTAACTGCTGAAGTGCAAGTTAAGCGCTAGTCAAGGTGCCAGTTAGGAAGGGAGGTGCTCTCTGAAGAGTTGGGTCTTCAAAAGCTTCTTGAAGGTAGAGAGGGACGCCCCTGCTCTGGTAGTACTAGGCAGTTCATTCCACCAACATTCCACCAACATTCATAAAAAAAATCAGACTGCCCAGAGATTGCTGTCTCCACATACATTTATCAAACGTAGCCAGAGAAGACTTCAGAGCTTACATTGGGCAGAAACATTTGCAGACATGGCCACTGTTCTCCTCTGCCTCAAACTCCCCACGTGGCCCTTATGAGGGAGCCACTAACGTGTCTGGCATTGGATAGGGGGCTTAGGCTATCATTGAGAGGCATGTGGTCCCCCATGTGTGTGCATTGGATAGGGGTCTCAGGCTGTCATTGAGAGGCAGTAGCCCTTTGCAGTGGGTGTGCATTGGGGACCACACTGTCAGTTTAGTAACACAATCAACATGCATGGCCTACCCAATAGTAAGATATGCTCTGAAACGAGTGCACAGATTGGGTGTCCTATTCAAACAATCAGGAAAATCAAAGGTAACATTTCAAGATATCACTGTGTTAGCAAGAAGTAGCTGCACAACACTGAAACCATTATGTCCTACAAGATAGACAATACGGACACCTGCCATGCGTGCCGTCCTGGGGCAGTATGAATGTGTCCTGTCAGCGTGGGAGGAAATTGGATTGTGTGCAGGAGAGTCTGCTTTAAGGGGCAGTGGACTCCATGATCGTTATGCTAAAGGCAAATCAGTTCTTTGACATCTTTTGGCTGGACATGATGAGTGAGTTGGAGGGTCTGCAAGGGGGGATTTATGGGGGGTTTATGTACTGTGTTCATAGACCCATTATGTACTGTGTTCATAGACCCTGTATGTACTGTGTTCATAGACCCATTATGTACTGTGTTCATAGACCCATTATGTACTGTGTTCATAGACCCTTTATGTACTGTGTTCATAGACCCTGTATGTACTGTGTTCATAGACCCATTATGTACTGTGTGCATAGACATTTTATGTATTGTGTTCATAGACATTTTATGTACTGTGTTCATAGAAATGTTATCTTTTGTTTCATCTGTAAAGAAAACAGACAATCATGATGAAAATTGAAATTGAAACTAGGTGCATGAAATGCATGCCCAGACATACCCATTCACACACATATACGCACTCACACACACACACATAGAGTGTATCGCTCATACACTTTTTCTTCCCATGGGTTCATGACAGAATTAGCTGACACATACATCCTGGTGGTGATCTAACACGCATGATGAAGGGAATTCCATAAACTGGTGTGTGTGTGTGTGTGTGTGTGTGTGTGTGTGTAGTGGTGGGGGGGATGGGGGGTTGGATGGGGGTAACGAGCCTGGGTGCAGGTCATCAGAAATGTGCTGATCTGACATCCTAGGCTCCTGTGGTGAAGACATTTAGGCCCTTACAAACGAGAGGGAAGACAAAACACTGCATAGGACAGGAAAATCAATGTGTAATTGATGATCATAGGCAAACACACACACACACACACACACACACACACACACACACACACACACACACACACACACACACACACACACACACACACACACACACACACACACACACACAATTACACAAGCACACATATGAAGGTCGATTGGTTGCGGAGGTGTTATGGCGTCTCATTTGTGCCGTAACACCATGACTGCCGTGATGTTTGGCTGACTCTGCCACCCCAGAATTGACCTTTGACCCCAGACACATGACCTTGCGTTGGAGGAGGTGTCGTGGAGGAGACCCTGGAGGAGGCACGGCATAATGAGGGAGATATCCGCCTCCACCTCCGCAGATCTTCAAAGCTTCTCTAATGGAGAGGCAGATGGGCATCTGACGCTTCTCAGAAGGAAGGAAAGAGAGCCAGAGGGGAGAGGGAATGAGAGGAGAGGACGATTAAAGATGGCGTTGGAATAGCACGTCCATAACATGAAGAGAATAAAAAAGAAATGACAGAGAGAAAGTGTGTGAGAGAAGAAGATCAGAAGAAATGTGTGTGTGTGAGTGTGTGCGTGCTTGTGTGCCTGTGTGAGTGTGCGAGTGTGTGTGTGTGTGTGTGTGTGTGTGCGTGTGCTGTGTGAGTGTGCGCGTGTGTGTGTGCGTGTGTGTGTGAAGAGAGCAAGAGAGCGGGAGAGAGAGAGAGAGATGTGATTAACTCTGATAAATAATTGATGAGAACAGAGAAAAGGAGATGAGGAACCGCCTCCGAAACACATCTTACAGGAACAGTCACCACTAATGAGCAGAATACAAGCAGAAGCAATCAGGATAAGATGCAGACACACACACACACACTCTCTCTCACACACACACACACACACACACACGTATCAGACACACACAATCGCATACACAGTCACACACTAATGCAAACACATATGCACATAAAAACAGTACATGTTAACCCCCCCCCCACACACACACACACACAGATAACATTCAAATGCCAACGCTCCCAAACACACTCTTGCTTGAAGTAATGCCTGAGCCAAACCCCCAACAATCCAGAGATATCTTAAAATGAATTGCAACAATCTTGATCATATCTGGAGACTTTGCATTATGCCTCATGCCAGGTAAAATACTGAGCCAGCATTTGCCTCATGTAGTTCACCAGATAATCAAATGTTGCATACACATTAATATCAGAATAGGCTGTATTCTGTGGATTCAGTATTTGGCTAGAATATGACCAAGTCTGTGGAAAATCACCACTCTTTGTCATTGAAGGCTATATGGTGTAATCAGGCATACAGGTGTTACACTAGGTGATATTTTGACTGATATGAATTATATATGGTTTGAATGGTCAATTATGATGTGCACTGGAGCAATAATAGGTCAGTATTTGTGGTTGGGTCAAATTAAATGTCCAGGTACATCTCACAATATTCGAATATGACCTCATGACAAATATGAAACTATCTGAACTCAGTATTTTAACTGGAAGACTCATATTTCTGGTATTTGTCATTTGAATGTCAACCCACTTTAAAAAAAAGCTAGGCTTATGTTTAGATGTAAGTACATCTTACACAGTAAAATCATAAGTATAAAATCTGAAGTGTTAAATTCCAATTCCCTTCTAAGAGTTCATTTTAATCCTGCAAGTGTGAAATGACCCCCAGAGTAAGAGTTGATAATTAGAGTACAAGCCCACTTTGATCGGAAGAGGGTAACAAGCTCGGTTGAAACCACACCTCCGCAAGAAACGACCGATCTGTTCAGAGTTCCACTTTCTTCAGTAAGGGATGCTGCCTCATGCTGCCTGCATGTGAAAAATTCTGCAGATATTTCAAAGCTAGCTGTTCAACATGGCAGCACTTTACTTTACAGATCTGCAATAAGTGGGTAAAATCGTGATAGTAACAACTCATAACAATCCACAAATTCCTTAAAGTAACATTATGTATCAATTTTACCTTAAAATAACAGCTTCAAAATTATTTGAGTGGTACACTGACTTGTAATAATGGAGAATGGTGTCTGTGCCACTGCCACACAATGCCTGGTGCGCCTGGTATTGCACATGTAACTTTGGGGTACAGGGCGCGAGACCTCTCACGAGAACTACGTAATGCTTTATGGCACCACCTCACGCAACAACAACTAGACCCATGTGCTAGCTATCAGAGGAAGCTAGCACAGAGTTCTCTGTATGGACGTCATGGCAGAGGTGATGAAGAAACTGAGGAAGACATTGTCAGATGAAGCGAGGAAGAGAAAAAGAGAGAGTAACCGAGCAAGAGACCGAAAAAGAGTCAGTCTTGGACTGGCTTTTACTCGTTGGCGAGAGTTAAAAGTTTCAAAAGGATGCTAGTCAGATGCAGAGCTGGCCTTCTTTCTGTTGGACAGGTCAGTAATAACTTATTAGCTGTCTTGCTATGTCTTGTGCTGTGCTTGCTTTATGTTTGTGACTGTGTTAGGAAAGTTGTCGATTCGCTAGTTTTCATCATAAACATCCGACGTTGGCTGTGACCTTATTGGTGTCATCCCTATCTCACAGAGATGTGAAGTTTTTCCAGATGCCCAAAGTCATTGACCTGTCCTGTCTCAGGCTAACATCCAAATAAATTCATCTCAAGTTTGATCAGTCTTCATCAATCTCACGCCAATAAGCCTTGGAAGTTTGCAACCTCGAAAACCTTGTAATAAATTACACTGTCGAAAATATATTGAGCATGTCGCCAACAGCATTTTATTAGAATACACATACTTCACATTGAAATGCTTAGAAAACAATGTTTATGGGCTGAAAACGCGAGCAGTATTTATTTATTTTATTCTATGGTTAGCGTTCTTCTCTGATGTCACTAAAAATAAGACTATGCAGAATTATATTTGTGTCAAATCTTACTCTACCTTGTAAGTATACATGCTTCTTTTACTTCTGCTGTTGTTTTTGCCGTTTCCATATCCTTCAGCTTGTCAAAAAATACACGTGTACACTGTCCATTAGGGGGTCTCGAAGAGAGATTTATATTGACGAACGTGGCATACAAATTAGCTACACTCCACAACTTTAGGGGGAGCTCAGAAGCCAAATATACCAATTCTTGCCCAATGGGGCTTTAATTAAATAATAAATTACTTCCAAATAGTTTCTGAACAATAATCCACCATTTCTGGAAGTGACAAATCTAGAACAAAATGGCAATATCTTGTAGTTAATATGGAATAACCTTTTAAATGTAGTAGTAATGGTGAGATTCAAAGGTAAGGTTTTGTAGTTTAAAAGTAATATTAAAATGGTAAAATGCAGTATTTCTATTTACTCATTTCTCTGGTTCAATCCAAATTCATATTCAGCCCATTGTGAATGTTTATAAATACAATTGTTAACATTACAAGTTACTTAATGTGAGGTTAATAACGTTTGTGTATGGTCAAGGTTGGATAATGATTTAATTCACTGGTGAATGTAGTGCGATAATATCCAGTTAACTAGACATGTGGCTCATGCAGCACTGTTCAACAAGGTAGCCATTTCCATGATTGCTATGGTCTGAGGTGTAACCCACACACACACTCCTGCTATGGTGTAAGGTGTACACTACACACACAAACACTCCTGCTATGGTGTAAGGTACCCTACACACACACTCCTGCTACGGTGTAAGGTGTACCCTACACACACACTCCTGATTGCTATGTGTAAGGTACCCTACACACACACTCCTGCTATGGTGTTAGGTGTACCCTACACACACACTCCTGCTATGGTGTAAGGTGTACCCAACACACACACTCCTGATTGCTATGGTGTGAGGTGTACTCTACACACACACTCCTGCTTGCTATGGTGTAAGGTACCCTACACACACACTCCTGATTGCTGTGTACCCTACACACACACTCCTGCTCAAATTAACCTTTAATGCGAGCACCATGTGGCTTTAAGGTATTACCTCTGCCAAAGGAGGTTATGCTTTCTGATATTTTGTCTGTCAGCAGGGTTACGCAAAAACTACCAGCCCGATTTCCATGAAGCCTGGTGGAGGGGTGTAGCATGGACCAAGGAAGAACCCATTACATTTTGGAGCGGGTTTGAGTCACGGGGTTATTCCAAGGTTTTAATATTTTTTTCATTATTGTTATTCTTTTGACAAGAGTGGATTATTGGCCTTGGCACGCTCGTTTACGACAAGAACACTACTGCAGTGGCTTATTCTGAAGCTCTCGTCCTCCTCTTTCTCTGGCTCTATAGCTGGAGCGTAAAGCCTTTTCTTCAAGGTCCGCTCTCAGGTCTCAGGCTAGCACCTTCACTGCGCTCTCTGTGTGAGAAACATAAAACACACAAAGGGTGAACTAGCGAAAGAGTAAATGAAAGATTTACCAATGAAATGCAGCCTTTGAGTCTGAAAGCCTTCTTGAGGAGATGTGGCCCTTAGGCATACCGACAAGAGAAAGTTCAGTAAAAACTACATAACTGCCTTTTTTACTCCACTGCCCACTGACCTTGCCAGACTCCACAGCATCTTTGTATAACACCTGGATAATAGACACAAGCCAACAAGGGTTAAGGCTTCTGCTCTTTACTCTAATAGTAACAACTGGTTTTATAGGAAACAGCTGACAACACAGGCTAGCATAGAGCCATCAGAAATAAGCACAATGAAAAATACAGACCTCACAGAGAGAATTTTTCTCTCAGACACCCCCGCACACATACACATACACACACATACACACACACACCTACAACTCTCAAACAGACACAAACACACACATACAAAAGTACTTACCTGCAAATCCCTATTATCAGGTTTGCAGACACACCTATGCATTCACACACACATTCAAAAGAACAAAACCACCTTGATGAAGTCTCCTCTAAGTCATCAACCATAAAGACTCAAGGGACACATCTTTTGGTTCGTGTGCATGTGTGTGCATGTGTGTGTGTGTGTGTGTGTGTGTGTGAGAGAGAGAAAGCAAGTATTTGTGTCTGTGTGGGTGGATGTATCAGCATGTGTTTTTATGGGTACTGTAACTGCCATAAGAGAGCTATACTCACTAGAGCCTGGGAGAGGTTAAAGGTCATTCTTCTCTGAGTTATGTAGTGTGAGAGCTTGGTCTGGTCGCCCCTGTGGGGTCGTCCATCACTGGTCACTGTGACCCTCTGAAACAACGCAGCTCTTAAATAGTGAAGAGGAAGTCTCTCACAGTGTGCAGGAGAACAGACACTGCTATATCCAAAGTTTAATAGTTAGTTCACATTACTTACATGTAAACCCTCTGTTTGTTCCATTGTTAAAATGTCCTCCAGGAAATCATTTGTTAGTACATGGTATTGAACGTTACTAATCGGGTTCCTACACTTAACCTTAAATCTGACCTCATCAAAGTCACGTTGTTCATCCAACAAAAGCACAACCCTTAAGATGCCTAACATAAAGTCTGACTAAGAGTTCTTCTAAAATACAATGTAATGGCGCAAACACTAGAAAGACTTTTTATTATTTCATAGAAATGAAATAGCCTCTGTTTTAAAAAATATATATTTTTTAAATCTTTTCCTTTGACACCATCTGAATGTGCGTGTTAGAGCATGCAATATGCAATATATTTTCCCCCTGTTCAACACATTCCACTGTGGACGCCCATTTTATGTTTATATTTTATAAAATGACCAAAAATGATATATATGCTCCATGAAATATATATATATGCTCCATGAGAAGTCAGTTCTTCAACTGCCATGACTTATTTTTCTATAGTTTTCTAAGAGATGAACAAGGAAATTGTCCATTTCTCTCTGTCTCCGTCTCTCTTACACACAAACACACCTCAACACATCGACTGATTGAAAAATAAATGATTTGGGGTATTTGATGGCCATGGGTGTATATTAATTAAGTTGTCTTATCAGTGAAATATACATGCAAGCTCTTAGACACACACACACACCCACATACACACGCTCTCGCACTCACACACAACTTTGCTCACATTCACACACACTCTCTACCTGGAGCAATGTTGCATCCACTCACACAGAAATCCACAATAGACTCAAGTCTCTATTCCCTCCTGTGAAAATAATGAATAGTTATGGTGAAAAATATTCAAGAATGCTCACACACACACACACACACACACACACACACACATACACCTGCCAATGGCTGTTGTGTAGAGATGCCTTCTCATTTATGAGTCATAAATATGAAGAATAAAGAAATGTAAAGTGAGTTCTGTGCAAATCAAATTGTGGGAATAGATTCTAAGGCACGTATGAGTGCAGCTTGAGTATTCCACTGCCAACACAGAGATGCACACACACAGGTGTGCCTGCACACACACATAAATGCACACACACACACGCACAAACACACACATGCACAAACACACAAAAACACACATGCACATGCTCACACTCACACACACATGCACACGTACACGAACACACACACACATCCACTCCTCACTGTTGAGTAGACTTTTTCAAAACTCATGTCTTTTATCTGTCTGCAAACAGGCAACCATGCATACAGTACACCTATAGATAGTGTAATACATTTAAAGACAAAATGGATCCTCATCTAAACTGGGAATCGCTAATTGTACAGCTTTCTTTTGTCCCAATGTGGATAATGATTCAGTATGGTATGTCTGAACAGTAGAATTATGGAAAAGGGCTATTTTAATCTTAAGTTTAAGTGAGTGACAGTTAAGAAAAAAGCTGCATGTAATGAGGCGTTAGATACCTAGAGCGTGCCACTGAGTCTGACTGAGAAAATCAGAGATGAATTCTGAAAAAAAATCTGGTCACTGAATCCAGTGGCGGACTGAATTCCAGTGGTGGACTGAAACAGTAATTCAAGCCGGGACTTTGACTCCGTCCCCGACCACCCTATGCATGCTCATTTTATAGTCTAACCCTATTTGCTGGTCAAATTTGGCACTAGAAAAATATTCTATTTCTGAGAAATGATTGTGTTAGTTTGCCATATTTCTAATATTGTGCAACATGCTTTGCTGAAAACATTAGTCACGCATCCTTTATTCGTTATTTGGATCCCCATTAGCTTCCCCAAAGTGCTTGCTAGTCTTCCTGGGGCCCACACAGTAAAAAACACAATTAAAAACACATTGCAACAAAATCAATTCTTTTTCCATTGAATCATTTATTTGAAATCAGAACGTGAAGAAAATGTAATATAAGCCAAATATAGAAAAAGGGTGAAGTGACTATCATATAATTACATATATCACATGCTCTGTCATTAGTGTGTCAGTAGCCTACATTAACATATTATTGAAGTAAATTGTAATGTCATAGTGATCTTTGTCATGGGCCGTGTCTCACAGGCTACTGTGTTACATTCATGGATGTATCATGGCTACGTTACTATAGTCTGTTTCACTAGGCCTACAGTGTGTGCACACTACCTAGCTCATGTTGACAGGTCATAGTCTAGGTTCACTATTTCTTTTACTAGTTGAAACATATTGCCCTCAATGTCATATGATTGCTATGTTGCACTCATGAAATAATTCCTTCACGAAGACGCAAGACGTACAAACTATGTAGCCTATGGGCCGTTTTGGTCACATATTAGCTACTTAGCTAGCCGTGCTGGGTATGTGTGTGTGTTTTAGCAGCTCCGTCTGTGGCAAGGGCCCTTCTCTTTTTTATTCTCCCCCTTTCTGCTCCACCTTTCTTTTTATAGCCACTCCTTTTCTTCTTACTATCCATTTCGCCAGGCGACTTGTCTAAAATGATATCGGCAGAGAAGCATGTAGATGGTTGCCATGTGCTTCGCCGAGACACCAGGGACAATGCAGCGAGAGTGCAGAGAGTAGCGGCTGATGTATGGATTCTGAGAGGTCCAGTTGCCTGTTCACGGCAGGCCAAAACAACCCTCAGGCCAGCAGGAATGAATCCCTGCGCTCCCGACAGGCTGTCCGCCTGTGAATCATTGTCTGCGGTCATTCTGTGTCAAAGCATTGCTATTCAACCCACTTAATGGCTGTTTTTATCCTTTAAGAAAAAGAAAAAGACTTTCAAAAAGGCTGTGTGCTGACATAAATAACACTTTTGGTAATTGGCGTTTAACCAAATGAAAAGAGCAGAAGAGAGCGTACTCTCTACTCAGCTTCCCTGAACACCACAACCTCCCTTAAAGCTTACTCTCTCTTTATCGCTCTCTCTCTCTTTCCGGTCCAGCCTCTCTTTCTTTCTCACCTCATGGTGTGCCAGGCTCATGAAAATGTATGACCCCCATCAAAGAGTCATCTCAGCTACATTCCTCTTCATTTGCCCTCCAATCAACACCCACACACACACACACACACACACACACGTGCACAGGTGGCACACACACATATACTCTCTTTCTCTCTCTCTCTCTCTCACTCATTCACACACACACACACACACACAAATACCACACATACATGAAATTCCATACCTGAAAGCTATACCAAATAAAAGACAACAGAGTGAGAGATAAAAACCCAACACATGTCAGAGGGATGATGAGAATGTGTGTGTACCTCCTATTACACCACTACACGTACACACACACACACAGACATACACGCACAAACACACCATGTCCATGGAGAGAGTGACACATTAACTGCTTTTACAGAGATTAATTCAGGAAGACTACCCTCAGGAGATAAGACCTTACTGGTTGTCTACAGTTCACATCACACACAGATCTACACACACACACACACACACACACACACACACACACACACTCACACACACAATGGGCATTTTGGAAAGAGAGAATTGAAATGAAAGATCACCACATTACTAGTGAGAGAATCAGAGAGTCATGGATGAATTTTCCATTCTTTGATTTAGTTGCCATCCATTATTGCACCAGATGCAGAATAGAACAGAACTCTCTGCCTTCTGTCAGTGTTGATTGTCAACACTTCCTGTTTTTTCACTTGCCTCTAATGTGACCATGTAGAAATGTAACTGTGGACTATACTATAAACACTTAACAACAAAGGTAATTAGACAGAGAGCCACTGGAGGAGAAAATGGCTGTAGTCTTTTGGAGTGTGCTTTGACATTGTTTTGGTGTTTGTTGAGCTGTAAGGTTTGATATCCATTATGCCAGTCGAAGCCAAACAAAGGGCAAACTTACATTACATTGACTGTAGTTGTATAACCACGTTGATGTATAAACCATGGGGACACCCACCAGTGTTTCAGCTGATTGCTTTGGTCTAAATAGCCTAGTTTTATGTCTGGCATGAAGGTGCAATTTGCCTTGTTGCAAATCTTCTATGTCAACTGGCCTTGACAGTGAATAGCAGTGATGCAGTGGGCATTTTACCATCACAGGAATTATGATGTATGATGCTACAATGTCTACCCAGGTGATGTCACAATGCACCTGAAGGTTCTGTCTCCCTTATTTCACCCAGAGAGACAGAGACAGTGTCAACCCATTTCCTGAACACTCACGTCTTATGCTTCCCTCTCTGACAAGCTAGTCGGTAATCCAATATCCCTTTAACCCGTTGTCCGAGAAGGTGTTGATGGTTCGGAAAGGAGACATCCCCATGTATTCTCCCCAGTGGCGTAGCCACCTGATGGGCAAGGAACAGGCTATGCCTCAACCTACCTCTCAGGCTGTGAGGGTCACAGCCATGAAATTCAAACCGGACCTGCCCCAGGCCACGGTTGAGAGGAAGAGGAGCCAGAAGACAAGCATCGAGTCTGCCAAGAGGGATATGGTCTTCCGCAGCCTACGGCAACCGTGGACACTCCGGCTCAGACTGACTCAGGCTGGACCTGAGCTGGACATCTCAAGAAGGAGAACCCCTACCAAAGTGAACATCAGGAGGCGTAGACAGCTCCCTGAGTCCACACCCAAACTCACCCTAGCTCCCGTTAGCCACTCTCCAACCAGGCAGCTGCTGCACGACCAGAGCACCAGCTCCAGGGAAGCAGCGCCTCCAGAATCCCCTGCCTTGGCTGGTCCATCAGGAATGGCTCTCTCAGCCGGGCTTCAGGAGTTTGACTGCCATGCTCCGGGGTTACAGTGCCCTGGAGCTCAGCGGAGGCGACTGAGGCCAAGACAGACCGGCCACTTAAAGAGGTGCTGCAGGTTCCAGAGAAAAAGAGGCCAGAAGAGGGTGAAAGAGGTGGAGGTGGTGGAGGAGGAGAACTGGTTGGCATCAGATGGCACGTACTGCTCGAGAGAACCCTGCGTCGTCCAGTAGAATATGAGAACTAGTGAGGATAGACATTTAGTAGGTTGTGACCTCCAGCAGGCAGGAATTGATTCCCCACAACATGAGATAAATGCCTTTCTCTCTCTCTCTGTGTGTGTGTACTTCACAACAATTTAATGAATGAGTGAAGCCAAAGACAGCAGGCTTTCATTAAAACAAGATGAGTCATGAGTAAGTCAAGAGAGCAAATATCTCAAAAGCCTTCATAATACAGCAATTTTTTGTAGGCTAAATAATTTGCCAAAGTAAGTGAGAGTCTATAACTGAAGCTATTTCATGAAAAGTATTAGTAATTTGACAATAAATTCAGACTACTGTAATTTCCAGATTAACCGCGGTGTATACGTTGACTTTGTAAAATTACTGCAGCCCTGCATTCAATACTCGATATATGGGAATGCATTTTTTCTCCTTAACGCACACAGTAACTCTGCCAGGTTAGAATGGGTCTCTCTCCCTCCTTCACATACGATTCCCATTAAAAACAACATGGAATGTGATGGAGATAATTTCCAAACACTGTTAATGACTTAAGAATATAATAATCAAGTGCCTTGTATTATTAATTACCTTATATGAATCATGTACTTATGTAAGCAGGAACATGGCTTTTCTGTGTTTCTGCGTGTGTGTAACTTAGAATATTAGGTGCCACTTAGTCTGCACATGTACAAGAGCATGTTTAGACCAGAAGTGATAAGAAGGTTCGAACTGTGCTTCCTCCGACCTTGCAAAACTTCCATCCTTGCCTCGGATATCAGAAATCCAACACGTGGTTATCTCTGCTGAACGCTCAACTTCTGTCTATATAAACCTTGTGCTATGTGTTTATCAGGGCTTCACTTTCATACTTGTTTTGTGAGTGAGCCCAATTGCAATTGTTGTTTGTCTAATAAATATACTTATATGCAGCTCCGGAGTCCTGAGGTAAATAGGGTGAATTTTCACCTAACAGAATGGAACAAATTCTGTCTGTTACATCAACTAGATAACCAGCTATCACGTCACACAAATGGAACTCTGACATTTAAACCATTTAAGGTTATTTAAATGTTTCTTTTAGCTAGCGAGCTAGTTTGCTAGCATAGCAACTAGGCAACCAAGTAACACCCTTTGCTGGTGTAGCGCCCCCTAGGCCTATTTCCTGACACTAAAGGGCGTTCCTGGGTTCCTAAACTAATCCCAGTAAAGTATATAATACATATAATTCTTGCTGACCTTCTGTTTAAATATCTGTTGATATGTTTTACATGTGCTACGATTTAAACTATTAACTTAACTATTATTCAAATGAAATACCCTTTTAACCCTACACTCTATTACCCAATAATGGCTTAACACTAAGCAAATACTCAGAACTCAGGTTGTTCAATTATTAAATAAAAATATAGTTTACTGATTTGAATAAGAAAATAAATATTAAAATCATACATGTAATAAATTCTTAATGAAAACAAAATAGGATACACAATGTATGAATAGCTTTTGAATTAAATGAAATTACAACCAAACTGAAGTTTGAATGAACCTTCAAATATACAGAAATCAAACAATAGCAGTTACCTATAATATGTCCCTAACAGACGTCCATATTATAGTAGCTAGCAGGCTACCTAAACTAACATTCAGCTAACATTTAACAATACACAGCATATAGCATTAGCACAAATCACATACGTGGGCCCACACACGCGCACTCTCTCACCAGTGATTCACCCACCCCAGTCCTAGCCGGCAAATGAGCTAGTAGGCTACCTAGCAGCTAACCGTTGCAGTACTGGAGCGTTGCTTGTGTTCGGTGTGGCCAAAAACAAACTGACCCATTCACTCCGTTTTGGAGCAAGAAAAATAAACTCACGATACCTTAATCCAAGGGCTTTGTTGTCGAGTTGCCGCACCAGCAATGACAGGGCAGTCTCCCACATGATGACAAGTGTTTTCTCCTCAGGATGGCGAGATGATGAACTTTTGCACAAAGGTCGACTAACTTACTGTTCAAACTTCGCGTATTCAGTCCGAATACGCTAATAAACATAGACAAAGTCCGACTAGCAAATATATATATCGTTTATCACGCTATATTTCAAACACTTGCTTAAAACACACAGAGACAGTTCTTAACGTGGCTTCTTCTCTTCAACTCAATCTTCTCTCCCTTTAGCAGGGTTTGCCACCTTTCACCTCACGTTACTCAGTGCATACAAGTACAACAGTAATAAAATAAAATACATTTGACATTAAAACATCAACATATTGCATAAAACACAATACATTTCACTTTACCAATGAAATATTTTCAAACAAAAACTCTTAGAACAAATTGGAACACATGCATCAGCAAACACTGTTGCATTTTAAAATACAACTCCCATAATCCCTTGCATTCAAACCAAAATGAATAGGAAGAAAATGAGCACTACAATAGGCTTGTCTTTACCTTAATAGCGATCTCTAATATCTTATGACTTAATGATAATTTCTTAGTTCTAATGTGTTATTATAACTTAATTAAATCTAAAGCATTTTAGCATTTATTTAACTAATATGCTTTTTAGCACTGCGCTACACTGGATTACCTGAAGCAAATTTTTATTTCTCAAAACCAGCTCACCAATAAAAGGCAATCTTAGGGTCAGAGTGTGGATTATGTTGAATGTCTTCACATAGACATTAAACAATCCTGAATAAAATAATGGGACATCAATGGGGCAAGGGCTTACTCTGATCCCAAGGGGGTGAAGTCCCCCTCCCCCTTGCCCCTCACGAACACATTCATTTAGTGGTTGCCAGGGGATCTATTTACTACTTAAGCATTTAGCGTCCATTCCCACACAACACCATAACACTAAATGAAATATTAATAAATGCATGGTTTTTATGTGAGTGGGGATGAGTTAGCCTATATGTGTGTGTGTATGGGGAGAGGGTGTAGCATTTTTGCTTGAAAGAGAGAATTGAAATGAAAGATCACCACATTACTACAGAGAATCAGAGAGTCATGGATGAATTTTCCATTCTTTGATTTAGTTGCCATCCATTATTGCACCAGATGCAGAATAGAACAAAACTCTCTGCCTTCTGTCAGTGTTGATTGTCAACACTTCCTGTTTTCTCACTTGCCTCTAATGTGACCATGTAGAAATGTAACTGTGGACTATAAACACTTAACAACAAAGGTAATTAGACAGAGAGCCACTGGAGGAGAAAATGGCTCTAGTCTTTTGGAGTGTGCTTTGATATTGTTTTGGTGTTTGTTGAGCTGTAAGGTTTGATATCCATTATGCCAGTCAATGTCAAACAAAGGGCAAACTTACATTACATTGACTGTAGTTGTATAACCACGTTGATGTATAAACCATGGGGACACCGGCAATTTTAGCCTGAAATGTCTAGTGGGGAAATTTTGTATGACGTCATGTCACCGTCACAAAAATAGAGGTAGCTGATTATTATAAGCTGTAGGCCTATATAGACTAGTAAGATATGCTATGGGCTGCATTTTGAGTGTCAAGACGTAGCAGAAATCCTATTTCAAATACATTTCACATGCTTCAGCAGCTATAATACAGCATTAAAGTAAAATGATTGCAACAAGGTACAAAGATTAGACAGACACATAGCTCAAATAACTTGCATAATTTATTAAGCTTGTGGCGTACGGGTGACATACAATATGAAGCGAAAGGCACAACTGAAACAGATAACAGCAACAAAACATGCTGCTAAATGAACAAAACTTTGTAAAAAGACGATGTCCTTGCAGATTGCATTGATACATCCATCAGCTCCAAAAGAAAAAAAGGTTTGACTCAGATCACTTAAATAGGAAGTTGACGCGGGGGTTCTTTCTGCACTTCAGGTCTTTCAATCCATCCGTTGCGGAGAGCAGCATTTCACAGAGCAAGCACCCAGACAGAAACACAAACAAATCAAATTACTCCAAAACAGGACTATAATGCTTGTGAGTCAAGTTTATTCACACACACTTTCACGCTACTTTGCATATTAAATAAAATAAGATATATTTTTCCACAAAGCACAGATGTATTGAGCTTTCTGGTGGGGCAGTGCCCCACGTGCCCCTAATGTAGAAACGCCACTGGGGACACCCACCAGTGTTTCAGCTGATTGCTTTGGTCTAAATAGCTTAGTTTTATGTCTGGCAAGAAGGTGCAATTTGCCTTGTTGCAAATCTTCTATGTCAACTGGCCTTGAGAGTTAATAGCAGTGATACAGTGGGCATTTTACTATCACAGGAAGTATGATGCAACAATGTCTACCCAGGTGATGTCACAATGCACCTGAAGGTTCCGTCTCCCTGAGTGGCTATAAAATAGTTTCGCCCAGAGAGACAGAGACAGTCTCACCCCATTTCCTGAACGCTCACGTCTTATGCTTCCCTCTCTGACAAGCTAGTCGGTTATCTCTTATTCCTTTAACCCGTTGTCCAAGAAGGTTTCGATGGTTCGGAAAGGAGACATCCCCATATATTCTCCCCAGTGGCGTGGCCACCTGATGGGCAGGGTGGCTGTAAGGGTCACAGCCAGGAAATCCAAATCGGACCTGCCCATGGCCACGGTTGAGAGGAAGAGGAGCCAGAAGACGAGCACGGAGTCTGACAAGAGGCAGGTGGTCTTACGCAGCCTACGGCACCCCGGGAAACGCGTCTGGAGGCTGAACAGCACCAGCAGCAGAGAAGAGCCATACCATAATGTCCCTCCCCCTCACAAACCCAACGTATCATTGAGACACTCAAAACCAAGAGCCAAACCCAAACTCAAGGCCCAGAGCCAAACCCAAACTCAAAACCCAGAGCCAAAACCGGCTCAGACTGGACCTGAGCTGGACATCTCAAGAAGGAGAACCCCTGCCAGAGTGAACACCAGGAGGCGTAGACAGCTCCCTGAGTCCACACCCAAACTCACCCTAGCTCCCGTTAGCCACTCTCCAACCAGGCAGCTGCTGCACGACCAGAGCACCAGCTCCAGGGGAGCAGCGCCTCCAGAATCCCCTGCCTTGGCTGGTCCATCAGGAATGGCTGTCTCAGCCGGGCTTCAGGAGTTCGACTGCCATGCTCCGGGGTTACAGTGCCCTGGAGCTCAGCGGAGGCGTCTGAGGCCAAGACAGACCGGCCACTTAAAGAGGTGCTGCAGGTTCCAGAGAAAAAGAGGCCAGAAGAGGGTGAAAGAGGTGGAGGTGGAGGAGGAGGAGAACTGGTTGGCATCAGATGACACGTACTGCTCGAGAGAACCCTGCGTCGTCCAGTAGAATATGAGAACTAGTGAGGATAGACATTTAGCAGGTTGTGACCTCTAGCAGGCAGGAGTTGATTCCCCACAACATGAGATAAATGCCTTTCTCTCTCTCTCTGTGCGTGTGTGTGTGTGTACTTCACAACAATTTAATGAATGAGTGAAGCCAAAGACAGCAGGCTTTCATTAAAACAAGATGAGTCATGAGTAAGTCAAGAGAGCAAATATCTCAAAAGCCTTCATAATACAGCAATTTTTTTCCAGATTAACCGTGGTGTATAAGTTGATTTTGTGAAATTTCTGCAGCCCTACATTCAATACTCCATATATGGGAATGCATTTTTTTCACCTTAATGCGCACAGTAACTCTGCCAGGTTAGAATGGGTCTCTCTCTCTCCTTCACATACGAATCCCATTAAAAACAACATGGGATGGAACAAATTCTGTAACATCAACTAGATAACCAGCTATCATGTCATGCAAATAGAGCTCTGACATTTAAACCATTTAAAGTAATTACATTTTTTATTTTAGCTAGTGGGCTAGTTTGCTAGCATAGCAACTAGGCAACCAAGTAACACCCTTTGCTGGATTACCTGAAGCAAAGTTTAATTTCTCAAAATCTGCTCACCAATAGAAGGCAGTCTTAGGGTCAGAGTGTGGATTATGTTTAATGTCTTTACATAGACATTAAACAATCCTGAGAGGGCTTACTCTGATACCAATGTAGTGAATGAAGGGAGTGAGGTCCCCCCTCCCCCTTGCCCTTTACAAACACATTAATTTAGTGGTTGCCAGGGGATCTATTAACGACTTAAGCATTTAGCGTCCATTCCCACACAACACCATAACACTAAATGAAAGATTAAATAAATGCATGTTTTTACTGTGAGTGGGGATGAGTTAGCCTATATGTGTGTGTGTATGGGGAGAGGGTGTAGCATTTTTGCTTGAAATGCCCATCACATGCAACTTTTAAATGGCTAGTAGCGTTTGCACCACAACTACATGGCATTTAGTTTTACGTGACAGGATAATGTAACGTTGAATTAACTGCAGGTAATACACAGGTGTGGTCAATACGCTGGCTTTTTTAAATTACATTAAATACTGTAATGCAGTTTATATGGTACGGTATACGGTACAATGATAATGAGCTATTTTTTAAGCTATTTCATAAATATAGTGTGTTTGTGTGTGTGATGTGTGTGTGTGTGTGTGTGTGTGTGTGACAGTAGTAGAATGCAAGGGTTACCTGTAAGGCTCACCTGCACTGTGCCTGAATTTGCTCAACACGCCTAACGTAACTATTTCTGTAGTGAAAAGATATTTGGTATAGTTATGGTGTGTGTGTGTCTATATGTGTGTCACTGACAGCCCAAAGGAAGGGGAAAAGGAAGAGAGTTGAAAACCTCTGTTTTCAAACTTACTTGTCCAGCCTGAGACTGTCTTGCCAGTCCCACCCACCCACTGTGCAGTTAGTCCACAGACCCTGGCAGTCTGGCCATGTCGTGAATGCCAGGTAACTACCATGCCAGCTGAAATGTCAGTGCACAGGACTCAACTCCCTTCTGAACTCCTCCTTTATTTCTCACAGGGAAGTCACACACAGAAGAACATCCCTAATGGCATTAAACACTGACAAACAAATCAATACCAGTATGTGTGTGTGTGTTTGGGGGGGGTTAGCCGTTTGTTTGTGTAGAAAAACAAACAAACAAAAAGAGTGATGGAGAAAGGGAAAAAGCCACTGCGCGTTAATCTGGACAAACACGAACAGGTCCACGAGCTGGTCTGGCCGAGCTGGGCAAAGCACTATCGATTTACTCTTCCCTGTTTTCGGACTGTGTTTTTCACATTCACTCTCTCTCTCTCTCTCTCCCTCTCTCTCCCTCTCTCTCTCTTTGTTTCTAAGGGTGTGAAATAGAGCGAGAATGTGTGTGTGTATGAAAGATAGAGAGAATGTGCGTATTTGTGTGTGTGTGTGTGTGTGTGAAATAAAGAGAATGTGTATGTGTGTGTGTGTGTGTGTGTATGTGTTCCTCTCCCTCCTCAGGGGGAGCTGGTGCCTTGAGCTGGGTTGGTATGAGACTGTGCCTGTGTGAAAGAACTGTGACGTTTGTCTTCCTCCCTTTCTCACACGCCCTTCATCCTCTCTCTGAGACTCCTGTGTCCTCTTGTTTACGTGCATGTGTGCTGAGCATATGTATATTTCTGCAGGTGTGTGTGTGTGTGTGTGTGTTTGTGTGTGTGTGGATTATGTACATGTGTGTGTGTTTGTATGTGTTGTGGTGCTGTGGGTTTAATGCTATCTCCCTGGCTAATTTACCCAGTCAGCTGTGGCGCAGGCATCTCCAGGCCGGCTATAAGTCGAGCCCCAGAGAGCATGGGAGCGATAAGGGACGATCTGGCTAATCTCCGCCTGTAATATTTAATTAGACCACTAATGATTACACTAATGAATATGCTAATAACGCCATCCAGTGGGACAAGCTGAGCAAAGCCATGGGTCAGATTCGCCACACACATGTTCTCACACACACATAAACATACACAAACATACAGACAGACTGAGCGTACACACACACACGTAAACACACACAAACACGTGATGCGTGCAGTGGGATCAGCTTCAGGGGTGATGATATTCAGTGTGAGTGCATGGGGGACTGGCACGGGGGGTTTGGGCAATGGATTTGTAAATACTACAGATATGATGCTGAGAAGAACCTCCTCTGAAGCCCTGCAGTGGTCTCTCTCTCTCTCTCTCCCATCTCTCTCTTCTCTCTCTCTCTCTCCCATCTCTCTCTTCTCTCTCTCTCTCTCCCATCTCTCTCTTCTCTCTCTCTCTCTCCCATCTCTCTCTTCTCTCTCTCTCCTCTCTCTCTCTCTCTCCTCTCTCTCCCCTCTCTCTCTCTCCCTCCTCTCCCTCTGTTCATCTTTATTCAGGGCCCCGTCAGTTGTCAATCACCCAGCCCATATATCCACAGGAGTGCACAGATTGACAGACTCACATCTCTTTTCATCTCTCCTCCTCCTTTTCTCCAAGTCCATTTGCCTTTCTATGGTGGCTTACAGTAAGTATAAACCCCCCTGAAAGTCATCACAATTTTCACAATTACAAAAGATACTCACACATAACTTCCCAAATAGTTTTGGCAAAATAAGTTATTTGTCTTCTAATATTTAAAATAAATAAATACAAAACTGAAACATACTACTTGCGTATGTATTCAACCGTCTGTACTTTTTAATTTCAGATTAAGGCACATGTGATATTATCCACAAATGATACAGAGGTGCCTCTTTTTCTGACCATAACTGATCATGAGTAGAGATCTCCTTCTGGATATCAAATGTGTCTAAGGGTCATCAGCCAGGTTGTGAAATAACAGGAGATTCAAATGCTTGAGTGAAGAAGAGACTCCAGAAAAGGATCCAAGTGTTTTGATGTCCAAGTGTGCACAATTGGATCCATTCTCACTCTTTCATTTAATCTCTCTCTCTGTCCTCTCTCCCATCCCTTCCTCCTCTTCTCTCTCCTTTACCTTCCTTCTCTCTCTCTTTCTATCTCTCCCTCTCATTCTGCATAAGTCAATCTCTCTTTCTATCTCTCCCTCTCCTCTCTGAACCATCTCTCTTTCTATCTCTCCCTCTCCATCTCTCCTCCTCCATCTCTCTTTCTATCGCTCCTCCTCCATCTCCCTCTCTCCTCCTCCATCTCTCTTTCTATCTCTCCTCCTCCATCTCTCTATTTCTATCTCTCCTCCTCCATCTCTCTTTTTCTATCTCACCTCCTCCATCTCCCTCTCTCCTCCTCCATCTCTCTTTCTATCTCTCCTCCTCCATCTCTCTTTCTATCTCTCCTCCTCCATCTCCCACTCCATCTGTCTTTCCATCTCTCCTCATCCATCTGTCTTTCTATCTCTCCTCCATCTCCATCTCTCCTCCTCCATATCTCTTTCTATCCCTCCACCTCCATCTCTCCTCCTCATCTCTCTTTCTATCTCTCCTCCTCCATCTCTCTTTCTATCCCTCCACCTCCATCTCTCTTTCTATCTCTCCTCCTCCATCTCTCTTTCTATCTCTCCTCCTCCATCTCTCTTTGCTTCTTTTCTATTATCTCCCTGCTCTCTTTTCACATCTGTCCTCTCCCTCTCTTTCTCTTCTTTTTTATTTCTATGCCTCTTCCCTCCCTCTCTTTATTTCCCCTTTTCTCATTGTGTTTTCATTGTTATTTTACCTTTTTTATATGTATGGGATTTCACTGGTAGTTGAGGGAGACTGAGACGTATCCTCATATCTATTCACCTCTACATCATTGTCTCTCAACATTCTGCTCAGCTCACCACTAGACAGCCAGTGTGTGGGGAGTGTACTGGCACATAATGGAAGCCTGCATGTGTGTTTGTGTGTGTGTGTGTGTGTGTGTGTGTGTGTGTGTGTGTGTGTGTGTGTGCGAGAGAGAGAGAGAGAGAGAGAGAGAGAGAGAGAGAGAGAGAGTATGTATGTGAATATGGGTGTAATAAGGAAGGTGTGTGTGAGTGAGGGAGAATGTGGGTGTAAAAAAGAGAGTTTGTGAGGGTGTGTGTATGTGTGTGAGAGAGAGAGAGAGAGAGAGAGTATGCATGTGAATATGAGTGTGATAAGAAAGGTGTGTGTGAATGAGAGAGAATGTGTGGGTGAAAAAGAGAGTTTGTATGTGTGTGTGTGAGAGAGAGAGAGAGAGAGAGAGAGGAGACATATCCCAGATAACTAATATTTAATGTTTAATAATTAACAATGAACCTGTTATATGTTTCTATACCACATTGTTACCACCTATAACTTATTGTTTGTTTTTTATTTATTCATGTTAATTGTGCTTGTACATTTTATGTAAACATGCTTTGGCAACGTTGTATTGTATGCAGTCATGCCAATAAAGCCTTTTTTGAATTTGAATTTGAATTTGAGAGAGAGAGAGAGAGAGAGTATCCATGTGAATATGAGTGTGATAAGGAAGGTCTGTGTGCGTGAGAGAGAGTGTGTGCGTGCGTGGAAAAGAGAATGTGTGTGTGTGTGTGTGGACTTAGCTGTGGCTGGTGTAATCTGATGGATCAGGCTCACCGCTGCTTCTCATCCCTGTGCAAATGGGACAGAGAGCCTGACAAATGACTGGAACGGCAACTCCTGTGAGGAAGAACAAAGTGTGTGTGTGTGTTTGTGTGAGAGAAAGGGAGTGTGTATGTGTGTGTGTGTGCGTGTGCGTTTTTAAGAGAACGAGACAGTGAGAATATGCCTGTGTGCGGGACACAGAGAGCGAGGGTGTGTGAACGGTGGGGGTGGTGTGTGAACGGTCGGGGTGTGTGTATGTGTGGGGGGAAGCTGGACAGAAAGCTGAAAATCCCAAATCCTATTTCCATTAATTCCCAGGAGGCAGCAAACGGAGGTGTAGTTTTATTAAAAGCCACCAACAGAGCCCCTGGATCAGCAGCCGGCAGCCAGCATAACCACCGCTGGAGATAGGAGGGGGAGAGAGAGAGGGAGAGAGAGGGAGGGAGGGAGGGAGAGAGAGGGAGGGAGAGAGGAGGGGAGAGAGAGGAGGGGCAGAGAAGGACTGAGAGAGAAGAAAAGAGAGAGTAAGAGGAGGAGAGGTAAGGAAAGAGGGATGGGGACATAGGAGGTGGGAGGATGACAATAAGAGAGAAGGAGAGGAGAGAGAGAGAGAGAAGGGAGGGGGGAGAAGAGAGAGAGAGAGAAGAGAGGGGAGGAGAGAGAGCGATGAAATGAAAGAGTGGGAATGAGAAAGATGACACAAACAAATGGCAGTAAGAACCTAAGAGTTGGAGGAAGAAAATAAACTGCAAAAGTTGTGTGCATTGTGTGTGTGCGTCTGTGTGTGTGTGTGTGCGTGTGCGTGTGTTTGTGTGTGTGTGTGTGTGTGTGTGTGTGTGTGTGTGTGTGTGTGTGTATATGTGTGTGTGTGTGTGTGGTATAAGATACTTGCACAATCTAATGCATCACTCCAGCTGAAGTGGTATCTCCACCATAAACTCCTGATAGGCCTGAATGCCCAGGCTTGCTTTTATTTGAGGAGACCAGAGTGAAACCCAATCTGAACACAGGGGCTCACAATAGGGGAGAGCGGACCCCGTGAAAAAAATCCTGCAGTTTGGTTCGGACATTTATATGGTGTAGAAGTGTGTGTTTCTTCATGTTTCACGTTCAAAAAAAAAATACTGTGTATTTATTTATCCTTTAACAGTTAAGGAAATCTGCTGCTAACATGACCAGAAGAGAGCTTGTTTGTAGACACCTTGTCTTAAGTTTTGGAGGAAATGGCAACCAGTCTTTATGATTATCTGTCTTACTCAGCATCACAACTTTAAGCTCTGCTTTAACAAGATGTTGGTTTCAAAGGTTTCAAATGCTCAGCGCCAACTCTTCCCATCCATATTATCTTGTAACTGTAGGTTTCAAATGTACCGCGCTAACTGTTCCCACCAATATTATCGTGTAGCTGTAGGTTTCAAATGTACAGCGCTAACTCTTCCGCACCCATATTATCTTTAACTGTAGGTTTCAAATGCTCAGTGCTAACTGCTTACTGTAACCCATCTTGTAGCTGCACCTGAAAACCGAAAGTCTGGAGCTATTTGATGCTGAAAATGCAAAACCAAACATGAGTACAATAGGGTAGATATTTTGCAATGACTTTTGTGGGCATACATTCATTAGGAACTTACAAACTGAAATACCAATACCATTTGAAAATGACACCTTGCTGAACATGGTAGGACATTTATAAAATCAACGTGATGAATTTGTATTTTTATTCACGAAAATAACATCACTACGAAACACATTAAATTTGTGAGAAAGAAATAGATGTATGAAGGGGAAGAGAAGAACAGCGATGTAGAGAGACGGGGAAAAAACTGAGGGAGAGGGAGAAAGAGAGTAACAACCAGAGAGGTGGCCAGAGAGAGAGGCGGCTGGTGTGTGCTGGGCCTGGAGAATGAATAGCTTTGGAGGCTGCAGGTAGATTAGTGTGGGGAAAATCAATGCATGGACCAGTGGGATGAATAGGAGGCAGAGAAGAACCTAAAGGCTGATTTTCGAGCTCTCTTTGTGTGTGTGTGTGTGTGTGTGTGTGTGTGTGTGTGTGTGTGTGTGTGTGTGTGTGTGTGTGTGTGTGTGTGTGTGTGTGTGTGTGTGTGTGTGTGTGTGTGTGTGTGTGTGTGTCTGTGTGTGTGAGCATCTCTACATGCAGTCCCTCCAGCATTTTGCTTTTTTGTGAGAGTTTGCAATCAAAATGATTTGCTGGTTTTGATGTTGTGGTGGTGATTTAAAAAAGAAATTGCAAGAAGTTAAACACTCCACTCTACATACACTAGAAAATATATTAATTAGAGAGAAACTCACAGACATCAGACAGATTATCTATTTTAGTATTTAAAAAAAAAGATGATATGTTCTTATGTCTTCATTTCATGCAATGGATCTGATTTCACAAATGTCTCAGAACTTTCACAACCCTATTTATATATTTACATTCTCAGAACAGTAATCATGAATAATCCTGTACTATTGTTCAAAGAAAACTGAACAGGAAAAACATGATTATACAAAATCGCTTGACCATTCCTGAACTTACTTCGCCGATATTCTGCTCACTGAAAATGACCCATCAACCGGCCTATGCATGAATTAAGGAACAAGCTTTAAATTTGAAATGCCTCCGTGCATCTCCTTGCAAGACAACCGGCTGAGTAAACACTTAGATGCTGTAGTAGCACAGGCATGTGCTGTACACCCACCCTTTAGCGAGAAAGCCTTTTTCTTAAAGCATGATGGTTCAGCGTTAGTGGAGGCCACAGTGAATTAAAGCCATAGTCTGTGCAATGTCCATTTGAGCCACTCACAGAAAAACAAGCATCAGCTGGTATGCCAGCGCAGTGGCCATTGGTACACTCTGGTACACAAGCCTGACACAAATGTATAGAAGCGTTTTCTTTGCTCGGGAACGAAATGAATGAACAAAACAGGTTCATTGAAGTTTCATTCCTTGTAAATGGACTCAGTAGGTGTTATTATCAGGTCCCTCTGAGATATGTATTCAGGTAGACATTTCTCTCAGAGCTCTGCAGACATGAATATTCACAGACTCAGAAAGAGAAAGTGCAATATGTTTTGTTTGACTGTCTGTCGTAGAATGAGCTACCAGTGCCTCTCCAGAGTCTGATGATGAAGGGGTTGGTCCCTGATATTAATTCCTCGATTATATTCCAATACTATTTTTTTTTTCAAATCCAGAATGTTTTCTCATGGTCCTTTATCTGTATGTGTGGTAGTAACCAGCTATGAGTTCACCAAGGTCTGGACCTCTGTAATATTTTCAGAATCAAAAATAAAATAAGAAGCTAAATACAACTAAGTGAAAAATACAGCCATTGAGAATTTATTTAGTGTCTGTTGCGCGTGAGCTTTGGGAGAGGGCATAGGGGACCATCCTCTCCCTCCTTATACGGTAACACTGTACCCTGAACCCTGCTTCGTAAGACCGGCATAACCATGTCATCAAGATCACCACGACAATCGATGTCCAATGATTTGTCAGTCACGTTACCTTCATCAATAATTGTCATGACGGGTCACTAAAGTTCAGATGCCATAACAGCTTATGATATATGCTACGAAGCTATCATACTGTCATGACGGTTACCGAAGATGATGACATGACACTGTTTACGGCAGTGGACACTGACTGTCAAAACTACTCATGACAGCATATGTCACCTGCTATGACATGGTTATGTAGTCTTATGAAGCAGAAGTACCGTGTTAACCCCCCAATATCAGCATGACATTATCAGTAAGATACATTCAAAAATAGTAGCCTGATATGCTACTGCATCTGGAGCGCATTAAACATGTGAAATATGGGAACAAAGGGTAGCATATGTCATTCGCAGTAGCTCATGTTTTATGCATCATTGGTACAAAAACAACTTGTATAGTAAGAAGTATTGTGACGATGTGCCGTCACTACACATGAGTATGTGCTCTGACTGCCATACCAATGAGCCTGGCTCTTTGGCGGTGCGGTCAGAGTGCATGTTTGGCACCCTGTAGACTCGGGTTCAAGTCCGGGTGGAGTGAGTACGCTCTCTCTTCGCTCCAAGTATACAGTAACATTTTAACCAAATTTGCAAATGTAAGTAGGCCCTATTTTATTTTGTAACACCACACACACACACACACACACAGGATTTGTATTTTTATGCAATCAGCAGGTTTATAGTATGTAGTTTGTGGAATATTCTACAACTATGGCTTCATATGCCGCAGATCAGATGTACAGCCATGTGCTACATGTAACGAAAATATAAAAGTACGTTTGTCGCAAAAAAGAAGTGAATTAATAAATAAGTGCCTAAAGCGTTATACCCCACAGCCCTCCCTCATTCTCCGCGTTCATCAGAAGCACAAAAGTACGACCTTATCCACAGTGAATTCTTGCAGCTCCATATTTCACAGATGCAGAGCCCTTTGTAAGTCTCTGCATTCAACAAAGTTCTGACCTTGTGCATTCAAAGAACACATCGTCATATTGTCATGTGTAGGTGTGGGCTCCATGAGTGAGATGAGGTTGGAGCCTCATAGCAGGGATATGCATGAGGCTGAAAGGTTATGGTGGAGAGGTGCGTAGCCTCATAGCAGGGATGTGCATGAGTCTGAAAGTTTACGGTGAAGAGGTGCGTAGCCATGATGATAGCAGTCCACTGTTATTACATACCGTTACTCTTTTTCTTCTCTCCATTTTTCCTTCTCTTTCTTTCCCTCTCTCTTCCCATCTCCTCGTTCCCCCTTCTCTATCTGTCACCAGCATCATGCCCCTACCTCTCATACACACTCCCTCTCACACACACACTCCCTCTCACACACACACACTCCCTCTCACACACACACACACTTTCTCTCTCACACACACACACACTCAGTAGCTGTGGCTCTCTCTGCCTGCTCAATTCTAATGTAATTTGGGTGAAATTTGCTGCGACTGTAATGTTATTTTCCCCAACAAAGGTGACCCTGCCAGTGGAGGTGACAGTGGAAGGAGAGTGGAAATATACTAAAGGTTTGAGTCTCACTCTCACTCTCTGTGTTTGTGTGTGTGTTTGGGAGAGAGAGAGAGACAGAGAGATGGGAGAGGCGTTTGTCAGTGAGAATATGCACTTATATATAAGTGTTTAAGAGAGACAGAGAAGCAAAAAGGAGAGGGAGAGAGAGCGAGAGAGAAAAAAGCAGAAATGTATTGTCAATGTCAGGTGTTGTGGATGACTACAGAAGTATTTTTGATCTGCCCGTGTCAAAGTGTGTGTGTTGTGTGTGTCTGTTTGTGTTGTGTGTCATTTGGACTTATTTTGGACGTTAGGTGTTTGGGCATAAATGTGTGTGCGTATGTGTAGACCCATGTAGATTTGTGTTAGTTGTATGCATGCAGATATGTTTTCAGCAGGCTGGAATGTCTACTTGCATATATGTAAGTGTGTGTGAATATACTAATGTGTGCTTTTGTGTGTGTGTGTGTCTGCATATTTGTTTGTGTGTGTGTATGCATTGTAAAGAGGAGACTGTGCCTGTCAGCCTCCCTGTAGTCATTCCAGGGTGTATTTTCTGTGTCGGCGATGTGGGATTGCTCATAAAACCAAGTGTCACCTTCAATGCGCCGCACGCTTCTCCAAGCTGATATATAAAAACCAAAGCCCTGGCCAGGATAAACTGCACACCTCAGAGCCTGGGCTTTAGACAAACAAACAACAACAGCAACAACAACAGACAAGGAAAGGGAAGAAGCCACAGCAATAGAAGGAAATGATAAGTGACACCACCTACATACACACACACACACACACACACACACACACACACAAACACACACATACACACACACACATACACATACACACACACACACACAGCTCAGTGGGTGGCTCAGACAGAGAGGTAGTCAGGGAAGCTGTGCTCACCATCAGAGCTGGATGTGAATGTGTGCATGCACACGAATAAGAGGGAAGAGCTGGATGTGAATAAGCACACTCATACACACTCACAGACACACACACACAAACACACACACACACACACACACACACACACACACACAGGCACACACACATACACATACTCACAGACATACGCACAGATGCACAGATATCCCCTGCTACGCAAACAGACGCAATGATTCACCTAAACAAAAACAATAGGATACACAGTAAGTACACTTTGATCAATCCTACCCACAATACTACTACTCACAGTAACCATGATCTAGCCTACCCACAATACTACTACTCACAGTAACTTTGATCTTGCCTACCTACAGTACTACTACTCACAGTAAGTACGCTATGATCTAGCTTACCCACAATACTGCTTCTCACCCTCGGACCGGCAGCAGCGATGCCCCTGGGCTGTCAGCGGCGCTGTGGACGTCCGTTGCCAGGCGTCTCTGTTGGTAACATGGAGTGCACCCAGACAGGACATGGCTCCGCT
>NC_045163.1:11897633-11905133 GCF_900700415.2 Clupea harengus | reverse complement strand
CCCTCACCCACCTGGACAAAGGGAATACATATGTGAGGATGCTGTTCATTGACTACAGTTCAGCATTCAATACCACCATCCCCTCCAGACTTGTCTCGAAGCTCGTAGACCTGGGACTAAGCACCTCCCTATGCAAATGGATCTTTGACTTCCTGACGGGGAGGCCACAGGTGGTGAGAATCGGTGACCGCACCTCAGTAATCACCAACACAGGCACCCCCCAGGGCTGTGTGCTCAGCCCCCTCCTGTTCTCCTTGTTCACACATGACTGTGCAGCTACGCACAGTTCCAACCTCATTGTCAAGTTTGCTGATGACACAACCATTGTGGGCCTCATCCCTGACAATGACGACTCAGCCTACAGAGAGGAGGTTGATACCCTGACTACATGGTGTCAGGATAATAGCCTCTCTCTCAACATCAGCAAGACAAAGGAGATGATTGTGGACTATAGGAGACGGCAAGTGGAGAAGCACGCACCCCTGCATATCAACGGTTGTGGAAATGGTCAGCTGCTTCAGGTTCCTCAGGGTCAACATCAGTAACGACCTCACCTGGTCTGCTCACACAAGGTGGTCAAAGCGGCCTGGAAGCGCCTCTTCTTCCTGAGGAGACTGAAGAAGTTTGGCATGGATTCAGTCATCCTCACGAATTTCTACAGATGTACAATAGAAAGCATCCTGACTGGGTGCATCACAGTGTGGTATGGGAGCTGCACAGCCAAGGACCGCAAAGCCCTACGTAGTGTGGTCAGGTCTGCGGAGTTCATCATCGGTAGGGAGCTCCCAGCCCTGCGGGACACCTACCACACACGATGCTTCAGGAAAGCTGGCAGGATCCTAAAAGACTGCTATCATCCAGCCTTCAGACTTTTCACCCCGCTGCCTTCTGGAAGGCGGTACCGTAGCATCCGGTCTCGCACATGCAGACTGGAGAACAGTTTCTTCCCGAGGGCCATCAGGCCATTACTGCTTGTACTACACTTACATACTGTCTCTTACACTACAAATACATATTTATCAGAATTATTGCACTACCTGCTACTCCCATTTGTCTGTAGGGTAGTATCGGTTTAATAGGTTAGTATAGTTTATTATATGTTATTATATGTGTATTATATGTTATATGTATATATGTTAGTATTATATGTATAGGTTGTTATATGTTTTAGCATATTGTATTGTATATTTATCTTGTATATTTAGTAAGGTTATTATATGTTATTACATGTAAATTATGTTCAGAGTTCTTGTACAAGGCACCGCACAACAACCTACCATAGCATAACATAACATAACATAAAATAACATGACATACACTCTGTATGTCATGTTATGTTATGTTATGTTATGTTATGCTATGGTAGGTTGTTGTGCGGTACCTTGTCCTAAGAATTTCAGTTCCCAGTCTGACCCTGTGTCATTCTGTGCATCTGACAATAAAAGACTTGTAGACTTGTAGACTTGTAACTTGAAACCCAATAACCTTCAGTATCCCAATTGAAACCCAGTTCCCTTCAGTATCCCAATTGAAACCCAGTTACCTTCAGTATCCCAATTGAATTTGGAATGCAGACCCAACAATGCATGCTGGGCAGGATAATACCCTTTATTATTAAAAATGTTAAATTCTGGCAACAAATACAAAATAATGACCCCACCTCTTCATATCAAAGCCCTTAAGAGCCAAGAACTGAACACTGAAGAGAGCCCCAACAGGAAAGTAACAAAACTAACATGACTAACAGGAATAACTCTAATCAGCCTCAGGGCGCTGACACCCTTGTTAAGAGAATTTGGCCAAAACTTAATTATTAATACACAGAAAGAAAATGATCTGACTTATTGGAATGAAACAACACAAAAACAGAGTAAATTACAACATTATTCTGCCCTACACATAGAATACAAATTAGCAAAATATGTAACTATGGTAAAAGGCACTAAGTTAAGAAAATGATGACAAGATACAGGCAAGTTTGTGTCTGTAGCAGATGTTCAGTCAGTCCCTGGAGACAATATTCTTTCTCTCTCTGGTGTGAGTAGCCCACCTTTTGCCCTTCAGAGTGATCGAGTAGAAGTTGGTGCTGGACGGGTCAAGTTTGAGTGAGATCGGGAGCTGACTGTTTACAAGCTCCACAGAACACCGGCAACGATGGCGTGACGTGAGGTGACACAATGTGACGTGCATTCCCACACAGCTCACCAAGCCAGAGCTTGTCGGTCTGTAAGCCACCTTCACTCCACTAACACACACACACACAATCAAATGCACACACACACACACACACACTCACACACACACACACACACACACACATAGATACATTCACACAGAGACCTCCACGGTATAAAACATAAAACATTTAATCTAACATGCAGCCATCTTTTCTCTTCTTTTTTCCCTTTTATTCATGTTCTATTCTAGTGCTTTGGCGTTGGTGTATAATTTGTCATGTCAATAAAGCACATTTGAATTGAATTGAATTGAATTGAACGAATTGCAGACAGATGCTTTGAAAGTTCATCCATTCTTGGCCACTCAAATAAAGTGCCGCTACACACACACACACACATACACACACACACACACACACACACACACACACACACACACACACACACACACACACACACACACACACACACACACACACACACACAAACCCTGTTTCAGTCTTCAGCTATTCTATATGTTGATATAAGCCAAAGCTCCAATATGACCAAACCCCAGGTGCCCTAACCAACTTAAGCAACAACAAACACCATTAACATTGAACAAGCCTACATGAGGAATATCATCTGCAGTAACAGGCGCTTCAGTCAATAGCAGAGCCCACCGAGAGTCAGAATTCATTTGGAATGAGAGTGCCACGGGCGATGACATCAATAGTCATTTTGTTAATAAATTATGAAGGCTTTTGTGAGAGAGGGACTCACAATCCCGTATTTTAATCTTTCTGCTCTCTCACACGTACACACACACAGCCATTTGAGTTATGTTTGCACTAACACACACACTGACATAAACCCCCTGCTCAGACACACACATGTGCACACATATAATCACACAAATAATTTATTGTCACACACACTCTGACATTAATACCTTCTCTCACATACACACATGTACACACATATAATCACACAGCGGATTTATGGACACATACACTCACACACAGAGTAATTACACTGTCAGACAGAGGGTTAAATATTAAACATATGGCTGCTGGCAGGATGAACATTTGACCTTTGAACCTCTGCCTGAAGCTGATTGGTCATTGAGAGCTCGGACATGAGATTGGGTTTTGGGGCCAACACAGACTAGTTGTTTGGGGGGACATTGAGGGAGACATATGACACATGCTTATCCATTTCACCTGTCAAATAGCTCTATAAATGAAAGCAAATGAGGCCATTTATGTCTCCAGTTGAATTTAACTTTGAAGCTAAATGAATCTGCACAGACACTGAATAGCATCCCAGCATGTGTAGATATCCCAGTTCATATTTCTACTAATGTATGTAACTACCGTTCAGAGAAGATGACTGTGCTTCTAGAAGGTTCTGTGACAACACTGGGTCTCGGTCTGGTGGTGAGATACTTGGCTCTGGGCTCTGTAAATTGCCTTTATGAAATAAGACAATCTTATTGTTTTGTTAAATAAATAAAATTGCTATATCAATCAAATTGAAATGAAATACTTGGGCACAGACCTGTTTTGCCATCATCCGTGACAAAGTAGAGTTTCTGTGCACTGGGTCTCAGTCTGGTGAATGGATACTTGGGCATTATCCGTGCCAGAGTAGAGTGACACAAAGTAGAGAGATAGACTGCATCAAAAAACACACACGCACACACAAACACACACATATGCACACAAACACATGCAAGCATTCACACACACACGTATATTCACACACACTCAAATGGGAGTGCACACACAAAAAATATCTTCTTGCGAACTCACATACTTGTACACACACACACACATACACTTACACACACACACATACACTTGCACACACACACATACACTTGTACACACTCGCACAAGCACATCCAACCACACATGTAATGTAAAACACTTTTGCAGTCTGTTCAAGTTCACTGATATCATTCATAGTCCATTTGTCATGCCTGTCACTGACTCACTTATATAACTGAGAGACACTTAACTTTTCAATTTATTCCCCACCAAGCGTTGAAAAAAGCATTGTGAATACTAGCACTCTCCTGCTGTGTGTAACTGATGCACACACACACACACACACACACACACACACACACACACACACACAAATTCAACACTTACATATTCACAAAATCATTACCTAGCCTATGCATACACTCATGCACACACACACACACACAGATGTGCACGCACACACACAAAAAACATAAAACACATTCAGATGTCACATTAATCACCTCAAACTACTACAGAAACATAGCACAAACATGTGGACACACAATGACAAACACACTAACACTCACACACTCTCACACACACACACACGCATGCAAGCACACACATCATCAGGTGCTTTTACATACCTCACAATAAAGGGCAAGTGGTTCATAAATGTGCATTTATAGATTTGTTAACGAAAATTCCACATGAGCACTGTATGTGTGTGTATGTGGGTTAGAGAGAGAGAGAGTGAGAGAGAGAGAGAGAGAGTGTGTGTTTGTGTGTGTGTGTGCGTGTGTGTATTTGTTTGTGTGTGTGCCTGCGTGTGTGCATGTAAGGTCAAGATGGATTAGCAATCCATTCACTGCTCAGTACTGAGCCGATTGCCATGACAACACAAGTCACCAGTCGTCATGAGGCGAACTTCAAACACCCAGAGTATTTTTAGTTTTCTGTTTAATTATTTATTTACAGTATTTTAAATGTATTTATGGCAAAACAAGCCCAGCTCCAACCATCAAACTAATGCCTGTGGTGACACTGAAATGAAGACTAAGGAGAGAGAGAGAGAGAGAGACAGAGAGGTGGAGAGAAGGAGAGATGGAGAGATAGAGAGGTTGGATGGTCAGAGAAAGAGAGAGAGAGTGAAAGAAAACAAAAGGAGAAACAATATGAGAGGAGAGAGTAAAAGGAGGCAAAGATGAATCATGATGGAGAACAAGTGAGGGGAGTGAGACGGGGGAGGAGTGTGGACGGGAACCGCGGTGATGGCTGTCATTGCTTCCAACGCAGTGAAATGGAACATCAAGCGTTGCCACGTCGCCAGGAGTCGCAGAGCATCATCAGGTGTTGCCAGGCATCATCAAGGGTGTCGTCAAGGCGATGCTCATCTCACCCTTACCTGTCTCTTCCTCACTCTTTCCCTCTCTCTCGGCCACTCCCTCTCTCTACCGCTCCCTTGCTCCTTCTCTCTCTCTCTCTCTCTCTACCACTCCCTCTCCCCGCCCTCTCTCTACCACTCCCTCTCTCCCATTCTCTCTCTACCACTCCCTCTCCCTCTCTCTCTCAATTCCAATTCCAATTCAAATCGCTTAATTGGCATGAGTACAGTGTTTCATACATTGATACAGTGTTGCCAAAGCAGAGTGTTAAAGACAAAACAACAACAACAACTAAAGAGAAAGAAACAACAGTGAAACAACAACAATCAATAACGAAGTTGTATATGGTGGAGCTACTCACTGTCTCTCAGGTCATGGCAGGCTGTGACAGCAGTCAGAGGCTCTCTCTACCAGTCCCTCTCTCTCTCTCTCTCTCTTTCTCTCTCTCTCTCTCTCTCTTCCCCCCTAACCCCCCCCCCCCCCCCCCCACCCCCTCTGAATTGGATCCTACCGGCCGTGATCTGTTCCAGAGGTAGATGAGAAATCCAGAGTCTTGAAGTCAATTCCACCTTTCATATGACGCTGTGTAGTACCTGATAAGACCCATCTGATAAAAGGTACAGAAGCAGTCCTACCCCACACTGCTAATGACTTTAACCACAACACTCAATACCTAGACAGGCAGGACACTTTGCCTCATAATGACTTAAACACTCCATTGAAAAAATAAAAGATGGGTTTTGCAGTACATTGTTCATTGCACATTGTGCTTGCTCTGGTAAGTAATAGAGGCAACGTTTTACATCTATTGAACTGAGTTAATGGAATGGTTTGTTAGAATAGAATAGGTTTTTATGTTACATTAATAATATGTGATTAATCAAGTTAATCTTCTTGGACCTGAATGTGTGAGATAAGGCAAGAGACAGCAGATGGATTACGTGTGGGGGTAACACACACACACACAAACACACGATCACAGGAAGTTTTACACACACACACACACACACATACACAAGTGATAACATACTTGGATATACACATACTGCACACTCTCTCACACACGTACTCACACAACCGCGCATGTGATCACAGGACACACACACACACATACGCTGAGCAAATGTGGTGACACCCCACACTGGCAACAGCACGACACCAATGTTCTTCTGCCCAGCCTCAGGCTGTGCCCATTTTCAACCAAATTCAATTCTATAACATTCCAGTTACCAGGGGAGGAGAGATGGAGGATTTAGAAAGAGAGAGAGAGAGAGAGAGAGAGAGAGAGACTGAGTGGAAAGTGGGAGAGAAAATTAGTACAGAGGCATAGAGAGAGACAGAAAGAGAGAGAGAAAGAGCGAGCGAGAGAGAAATGATTAGATAGTGTGAGAGAGGTGGAATGCGGAGAGAGGGAGAGAAAGAGAGAGAGAGAGGCCTGGTTCAAAAGACATGACCAGAGGAAGCCCCATAAAGGAAACGAAGATGGATCGCCCTGCAGATGGAGAGGCAATGGAGAGATTGGACTGAAAGAGGATGAGTGAGTTTCACACTTTCTTTACTTTACTCCCCACAGACTCTCACAAAACAGTACAACTCAAAACAACAACACAAACAGACTAAAGTGCATCAATCAACACAAAAACAGCAATACAACCAAAAAAATGCCCACGTCAGCCGGACTGCAAACAACATATTTCATATTCTAGTCATATTTCTAATGCAAACTACAATACCTAAACAAAACTAAACCTGCCAAGAAAAAACTACACAATCAAACAAAACTTGACCAATAGACTACTGTCACTATAAAATCTGAATGCACTTGCTGAAGCATATGATCTTGTCAATGCAATTTACAACCTGGAGAGTGATTGTGTGTATGATGTTTTTTTCTAGTCTGTGAATGAACTTTTATACATACGGTATTGGTTACATTTTGTATGTATGTTGTGTGTATTTTATTCCTGTTGTTGTTGTTGTGTGTGTTTGTTTGTGTGTGTGTGTGTGTGTGTGCGTGAGTTATGTGCCTCTTTGCGAGCTATTGTCACCACTTGACTTGAGTTAAAGTCTGTGTAATAGGAGCTGACTGCCTCTCAGTGCTGCTGTTGACATGGAGTTGAGGTTCGACGGCTGTTTTCTCTCTGGGCCCAGACACAATGTCTGTGCCAGTCTCAGCCAGTCTTTGCCAACATGCCCAGGCGGTGA
>NC_045163.1:11885133-11895133 GCF_900700415.2 Clupea harengus | reverse complement strand
ATCTGAAATCAGGTTAATTCTGATGCTTCCACTTCCTAGTTCCCCTTGACCAGTCCTGCTGCTCCTATGTGGGAGCGTGTGCCCCTGCGGCGTGTGATTTCACATCAAATGGGGGAGGTGCAGGGAATTGCCCCGGGGGGTGTTTGATGTTCGTTCTGTTACATATGCATAATAGTCATCTGTGTAGTGTGCATAGTGTCTGTAAATATATGTTGGTGTCTTGTATATGTTAAGGAAGCTGCCAGTATTATTTGTGGTTTTCTGGTGGAGATGGTTCAGCCTGACTAGGCCTGATCGGACCAAATAGGGTCCATCTTATTTAAGAGGTGTCTCATTCTTCAGGAGGTGCCCGTTAGAGAAATAGTGCTCACTTGTAGCCTCGTTCTTCAGGAGGGGGCCGTTAAGGCCCCGTCACACCATGACGTTCTGGTCAACGTTCTATGATGTTAGAGGAAACGTTGGTAATCGTCCATGGTCGCTGGAATTGCGCCAGAAGAGCTTGGTGTGAAAGCTGGTGGACGCTGTAATCGTCGGTAATCGTCGGTGATCGGAGGAGAACGCTGGTCCAAAAAAAAAGTTTTGAACATGCACAAACGTTCTCATGGAGATCAGCGTTCTTCAACGTTTCATTTAAACGCTGGAGAACTTTCGTGGAACGTTTGATTAACTTTGCACGCGTTTGGCTATCATAGTCAGTCGTTGGGTAGGGTAGACTGAGTACAGTTGATGCACCCGTAATAACTTATGTGCGCAGCAATCCTGAGACGTGATTTTTTGTTTGGACATGCCTACTAACATCCTCTTTGATCCAGGGAAATTTGAGCACCTAACCCATCTCTCGTAGGAAGATATCGGCGAAAGTTTTTTCACCAAGGGAAGATCTTGATTTTATCATGTCCCTTCTATAATGAATATGTTATTAACCATACGTGATCAACAAACGCAACTTACATCATTGCAAACGTTATTCTGTGCACTATACATCTACATATTCAATGCTATCATGTCATGCAAGGTCATTGCATAATCTAGCGAAAAGCGGAGTGGAGGGTATATGCTTGCTTGAGCCAGCATGAAGTAGATGTAGCCTACTGAACTTGAACATAGCTGAGCACTGTTATAGCTGGTGCTGTTCCATGGCAGATGGATATGATATGAAGACTCTTGTGACATGGACAATGTGTGTGGATGTGTTGATGTTTTCTAATAATAAACATTGAGAAACACAAATTCAGTGTCAAATTTAAATCATTTATTTTAATAACATAAAACCCCAGGAATAACGCCCGTTATTTCGTAAATCACAGTAATAATAACAGTAAATCTTCGTCCGAAGACATTGCTAGTGAAAGAGGCTTTGTATTCTTCTTACTTTCAGCAGCATTTATCATCTTCTTACTTGCAGCAGCGCTAGTAACAGAAGCCCCCCTCACACCTTTTCGTGGTCTTGGCGGCATGATGTTCACTGTTCAGATCAACTGAATCCACTATGATTTTCCAGCGTTTTATACCCGTTTGACCATAAAACCCACACGCCAGCAAAACGCTTTTCTGTCATTATTCACACGTAAATTACACTCTTAACACGCAATTCTAAGGTTGACTTATCGTTTGTCGCGCTGGAGTGACACGTCAGCACACGTTTGTCGCGGACCAGTGACACGTCACTTGGTCGGTGTTACACACTCCTCATGCGTCAGTCCCACGCTAGTCATGTGTCAGTGCTACGCAATTATTTCGTTAGTAACACGCCAGATGTGTCCACATCGCCCTAGAACGCTCGAAATTGAACGATTAGAAAGTTCAGAGAACGTTGACCAGAACGTCATGGTGTGACGGGGCCTTTAGAGAAATAGTGCTCACTTGTAGCCTCGTTCTTCAGGGGGGGGCCGTTAGAGAAATAGTGCTCACTTGTAGCCTTGTTCTTCAGGAGGGGGCCGTTAGAGAAATAGTGCTCACTTGTAGCCTCGTTCTTCAGGGGGGGGGGGGTCGTTAGAGAAATAGTGCTCACTTGTAGCCTCGTTCTTCAGGGGGGGGCCGTTAGAGAAATAGTGCTCACTTGTAGCAAGACTGAATATGTGCTGTATGGGTTGGATTGCTGGTCTTGAAAGGTTGAGTCATTTTGGATACTGGATTCATTTTTGTATTTGTTTTTGTTAATTTGATAATTTTATAACCATCACCATCTCTTGCACCTTTACTCGACCTTCCCTACGTAGTCCAGTCAGCCCACATCCCAACACATGGGGTGGCTGCCTCGGACCCTCACATCTGCTGTTCAAGGCTGTAGGCAGTGCAGGTATGTGTGAGTGTGTATGTCTGTGTGTGTGTGTGTGTGTGTAGGTGTGTGTATGTATCTGTGTGTGTGTGTGTGTGAGTGTGTAGGTGTATGTCTCTGTGCGTGTGTGTGTGTGTGTGTGTGTGTGTGTGTGTGTGTGTGTGTGTGTGTGTGTGTGTAGGTGTGTGTTTGTCTAGGTGTGTGTGTGTGAGTTTGTGTGTGTAAGTCTGTGTGTGTGTGTGTGTTTGTCTGTGTGTGTGTGAGAGAGAGTGTGTAGGTGTGTGTGTGTGTGTGTGTATGTCTCTCTGTGTGTGTGTGTGTGTGTGTGTGTGTGTGTGTGTGTGTAAGTGTGTAGGTGTATGTGTGTGTGTATGTCTCTCTGTGTGTGTGTGTGTGTGTGTGTGTGTAGGTGTGTGTTTGTCTAGGTGTGTGTGTGCGTGTGTGTGTGTGTAAGTCTCTGTGTGTGTGTGTGTAGGTGTGTGTTTGTCTAGGTGTGTGTGTGTGTTTGTGTGTGTATGTCTGTGTGTGTGTGTGTGTAGGTGTGTGTGTGTGTGTTTGTCTGTGTGTGTGTGAGAGAGAGTGTGTAGGTGTGTGTGTGTGTGTAGGTGTGTGTGTGTGTGTGTGTATGTCTCTCTCTGTGTGTGTGTGTGTGTGTGTGTGTGTGTGTGTGTATGTCTCTGTGTGTGTGTGTGTGTGTGTGTGTGTGTGTGTGTGTGTGTGTGTGTGTGTGTGTGTGTGTGTGTGTGTGTGTGTGTGTGTGTGTGTGTGTGTGTGTGTGTGTGTGTGTGTGTGTGTGTGTGTGTGTGTAGGGTTTGAAGGCTCAAGGAGTGAAATGAACCAGCATGTGAGCAGCAGCCATAGCTCCAGCTACAGAACTCCCCATGTTGTAATTCTCTCGCCTCTGGCTCCTCTCTCCGGCACAAAAGCTTCCCCTCAGATTCTCCCCACGCTGCAGCCATGCCGGCTCTTTCATTTCCCATCACAGCACAGCCAAAATGGGAAACTGTCTGCTTTTCAGAGCCAGCATGGGAGCGTATTAATGGGGCAAGAGGAAAGAGTGAGTGATGGCCCAGCAGTGGAGAGAGATAAGAAGGAGACAGCCAGAGGATGAGAAAAGAGATGGAGAAAGAGTGAGAGAGAAAGAGAGAGGGAGGATGGGAGGGTAGACATTCAGTGAACAAAAGGACCACAGGATATTAAGGGCCTTGACTTCCATCACCTCAAGTTCCATAGGGTATGGCCTGTGTTTAATGGTAGACTGCAACAGAACCACTCTAGACAACGCCAAAACAGTCATTCCAGGTGTGTGTGTGTGTGTGTGTGTGTGTGTGTGTGTGTGTGTGTGTGTGTGTGTGTGTGTGTGTGTGTCTGTGTCATTAAAGTGTTGTATAGACCTCCGGTCAGTCAACAGATGCTTTCTTCCAAGCCACTCGCAGCAGTGAAAGGACAAGCATGTGATCGGTATTTGTGGACCCATGGCCAGTCTCCCGCTGCGCCTAGTTGTGTGGAGACGGTCTCCCGCTGAGACTATTGAGCTCCATGAACGGGAACACACCGCACCGATGAACTCACTGTGACAGCTAATTACCATTCCACTCTGATTGCACATTTGGCCCCAGGCTCCTTCCTTTGAGATGAGAACAAAAATGGAAAAACAACAATAACAACAAGGCAAAAACAAAAGAACAATACGATGAGTGCTCATTCAGGTGTCACCCGGAGAGAGTAACAGAATCTCGTCTATCATTATTTAGCCCCTTTGTAAGATGGCGAAGCAGCTGTGGTGTGGTGTTCGGAGAGAGCCTTGTTGTCGCTTGGCAGAGATGGATGGGGTGTCATCAGAAGTGTACGCAGATGATGCTTAGGTATGTCTGTTAAACTCAGGGGGAAATGAGACTATGAGAGATGCATGTAGATTCTCTCTCTCTCTCACACACACACACACACACACAGAGACACAGGCACACACACATACACACACACACACACTCACAGACACACACACATATACAGACACAGACACACACACATACACACACCTACACACACAAACATACAATAAAGTGGCTGTACCTAAAGCTTGATCGAAGGATTATTTGGGGGCGGGGGGGGCTCACTAAGACTCACTAAACTTAGCAAACATTCTGGGGACAAAATTAGGTCAGTTAGTTCATAAGCAACATAAATCCATCCTAAACATAAAGTCTGTCTGTGAAAATGGATATACTCATATCCATACACAAGTGTCTACGTCCCTGAAGCAACACACACACACACACACACACACACACACACACGCACACACACATACCCCCCCACACACACGTACACACACACACATGCACAATGACACACATACAGCGCTGGGAAATAATTGCTAGTATTTCTGGGAGGATCAAAGAGCTCAGTGGGTGGCATTGAGAGAAAACACTGTAAGCACAAGTGTGTGTGTGTGTGCGCGCAAGTGTGTGTGTGTGTGTGTGTGTGTGTGACTGTGTGTGAGTACACACACACAGATAGAGAGGTAATGAGTGACATCAGTATGCAATGAATCATCAGACAACTTCAGGAGCTTATTCCAGGAAATTCTGGAACTTTCCTAATAGAGATACACACACACACACACACACACCCTTACACACACACACATTCTCACATCCTCTCAAAGCGCTTTATCTTTTGATGAACACTTGACACTTGACTGGAGCATCAGACGAGATCCTCTGCTGATGTGACTGTCAGGCTGAGAGCGGAGGCAGACAGAGAGCCCGTCACACACTCCGTCAATGTCGGCACCGCTGTCTGACTCTAAGCCTGTGTGTGTGTGTCACTAAGTGTGTGTGTGTGTGTGTGTGTGGGAGTGTGTGTAAAACAGAGAGAGGGTGTATGTGTGTGACTGTGTGTGTGTGTAAGCGTGTCTTTTTGTGGGTGTGCATATATTTGTAGGTGGGTATCTTGGAGTGTGGACATCAAACTGGGGATGTTGTAAGGAAAGAAAGAAAGAGAGAAAGAAAGAAAGTGTGACGGAGCAAAATATGCGCCGTCACTATAAATAGCGCACTGAAAGACGGAGAATTGTTTGGTAAATAAGTGTGCAGCGAACATTATAGCGTGAGTGCTTGGTGGACTGTGAGTTGAGTGATACCCAATCGCGGCTGGAACAGCATGGCGCCGTCCTGTGAGCAGGATCACTCATGAAATACAAAATGGAAGATCATGGAAATCGCGGAGCTCACCTGCAGCATAACATGCTCCCAACCGAAGCAGAGCGCATCTGAAACGTCTTCCTTATTCACGCAGAAGCGTCAAAGAATGGACGGTTCCACCTGAGACGGGTGTTTTCTTCCGTATGGAAGAATTACATTATATCTGGCTGTCAGAAGCCTAATTAGTGTAGTTGTGCATGTGAGGAGGACAACTATGAATTATTGTATGAATGATACATGTTTAAGAGTTATAAATATCTCTGTTTAGGTAATTGATTAAAGTATAATGGTTAACTCCTGGGAGGAGGAGTTAGGGTGAATATAACCTGCATCCAGGTAATGGCAGGGAGTCGAGCTTTGTCCTCTGAGGTGAGAGGATGACTGTACTAATTAATTAAGCGATTTATTGCAAGTCAGTAGAACTATTATTTGTATTTGTTTGTGGGGAAAGTTAGTTCTGTTAAATGTAGAGTGCGTCTTGTCTGTTCACCTGCCGGCAGCATCAATAAATCTGCACCTTGTTGGCTTACTTGAACGCTTTCTGCTGGTTACTGCCTCTGCCGCTCAACACTCTACTTCACAGAAAGAAAGAAAGAGAGTGAGTGAGAAACATTGAGAGAGAAGGACAAAAAAGGAGCTGGAGAGAGAGGACGGAATTCATTAGTGTGGCAGCTTGGAGTTTGGAGTGTGGAGTTTCTGTCTACTTAACGCACACACACACACAAACACACAGACAGAGACACACACACAAGGAGTAACTCCATGAAATCCCAAGTTATAAAATGTGAATGTTTATTAAATGTAGACAAGAACACTGAAACAATATTAAGATCCGGCAAAGCAATGCACACTGACTTGGGAGGACCAGAGAGCATTGTGGGTAGAGGGAGGAGGGAAATGTTTGTGTATGCTTGTTTGTGATGTGTAGGGGGTAAGTGTGTTTGAGTGTTTGTATGTGTGTGGATGTATCTGAATGTGTAAGGTGAAGGGTGTGTTATCATTCCACACTTCTTGGGTCTCTCAGCTCAAGACATAGTTCTGCATCTTTAAAACAAAACAATAAATAAAAAGGGGGTGGGGGGCAAGGGAAGTTGACAGGTGTTTAATGGGGTTGGGGGAGGGGGGTCAGTAGCTGTGTAACTAACCCAAACAGCGGTGAGGACTCTGACGTCTGGATGAATAAGAGAAGGGGAATGAGGAGCATTTCTCTTCGTCTCGCGGGTCTCCTGCGAACTGAGGGACGAGCAATATTTCACACTCTAGTGGCTTTACATGGACAGGAGAACAGGAGTGTGTGTGTGTGTGTGTGTGTGTGTGTGTGTGGAGGGGGGGAGGAGAGAGAGAGGGAGGGAAAAAGGTGATTCAGAGGGTATGACTGCAGTTCCGCTGGCCCCCAGGAGGGGGCGTTCAGCAGCGTGGGCACGTCCACTTCGTGTCCAGTCCTCCGGTGGCAGACACTTCCCCAGGAACGCTGGACTTCCTCTGGTTTGTTTGTTTAGTTCTTTATTTTCTGCACATCACAAGAGTTGCATCACACCCAGAGTTTACAATACTATTTTTGTTCTATTTTTTTTTTCAATGCTTTACAGTTGCAGTGCAGTGTCAATCACACTCTCTATCACTTGAATACGCAGACGCAGAAACGTATGTATGCAAGCAGGCACACACACACATATGCGTGCGCACAAACACACACACACACACACACACACACACACACACACAGAGACACACTACACAGTCTTAATTACAAATAATTACAAATGGTGATCGACTTCAGGATACAATTGCACCTCAGCCTCTTTTGATTCATCATGCCCCTGACCCCGCCCCCCCACCACTACTTGAGGAGAAATCCCATGGGAGGCAATCACCATGGCAACATTTTCAACACGTGTGATTGATGGGCGAAGCTTTGATAGGACGATTGAAGAGAAAGAAGCAAAAAAGGGAAGGACAACAGGACAAGAAGTAGAGAGCAGAGAGAGGGAGGTAGAAAGAGAGAGAGATTGAGAAAGGAATAAAAAAATGCGAGAGACAGCTGGAGACAGAGATGTCAAAACAGAGACACAGGCCAAGTGAGAGATGTGGGTGCAAAGATGGAGAGTGAAAGAGACAGGGACGAATGCAGGGAGGCAAAATGGAAACAGAGGATAGAGAAACAGACAGGTAGACTGAGAGGAGAGATTGGAAAGAGAGAAATAGAGAAAAAGAGACAGAAAGACAAACAGATTGGGAAAATGAGGGAGAAGGAAAGGGAAATAGAGACATGGAGATGGAGAGAAAGAAAGAGAAACTATATAGACAGAGCGATAGAGAAAGAGAGAGAGGGAGAGAGAGAGAGAGAGAGAGAGTGAGACTACGTAGAGAGGGATATACAGAGGGCCTGTCTTTGTGCAGATGGATGTTTTCATCCACACAGAGACCCATACATCAAGCAGGGTGCTCCACACCCCCCCTCTCCTCTCCTCTCCTCTCCTGTCTCTGTCTCTGTCTCTGGGCAGGAGCGGAGGAGGCGCTGCCTGGTAAAGAGTCCCTCTGGAGCGCCGCTGGATCCTGGGAGCCTTCCCATGAGCCTTCAGTCCCAGGAGCAGAGAGCAGAGTGTTTGTGCTGTGACTCCGCCCCCTTCTCTGAAGCCGCCTCCCACTCCCCGAGAGGGTCCAGATGCATCTCATCAACAGATCCGAAATGGGAGGGGCCAAACATTGTTTGTCCTGTTTGTTTACAATGTCTTTGTTGATGTTGTTTTGTTGTTGTTTTGAAGTCCAGTGTGCTTATATATTGTTTTTTTGTCTTTTGGTATACAGTATGAAACCCATTTCACATGCTCTAAAACGCCTCTAAAACATTCACACTGTACAATAGATCTACATTTCTCTTAAAGCTTTCAGTACATGGAAAAAAACACAAAAAAAGAGAGAAAGAAAGAAAGAAAATAGCCTTGACCCATCCTTTTTTTCTTAAAACAGGAATCCAAACGATATGATATTTTGCACAATTGGATCCTTACACCTAAGCAGAAAGTCTGCTGTTGTTGCTTTTTCATGTGTGCGCAGCTGAGCAGTCGCAGAAATTTACCTTTTTAAAATGGTTACCACCTACTCCCTGTCAACATACTTTCTGGAACCTTCCACACTCCAAACGGAAGGTGGAGAATTGCCAAATCAGAAAGCAAGTGAGAGGTATTAACAAAAGAAGGAGCGAGTGAAAGAGTGAGCAAGAGAGAGTCACAGAAAGAGATGGAGAGAGAGATTGAGAGAGGAGGGTAAATGTCATGTTGTACTCCGCTGACTACAGAAGAACACACTTTCAATTTCCCAGTGAGTCAAACACAGGAAACGCACTCTTTCAACTGAAGCCAAGCAGGCGAGGGGAAACCTCCTTTCATTTCTCCTGCCAACGTTACCATGGTAAGACGGGAGGAGGAAGGGGGAAGGAGAGAGGAGAGGAAGAAGAGAAAAGAGAAGAGTCCCATAGAGAGCACCAGTCTGGAGAGGATCCTCCCCTCGGCTGCTATTGGGAGCATCTCCAGTATCACTGCTTAAGAGAACCTCTTCTCTAACACACAACCACGGCTGGAGGCAGCAGAAACGCTGACCTGTACAACCCCTGGCGCACACACACACACACACACACACACACACACACACACACACACACACAATGCGCGAGCGCAGCAGGAGGTGGGCAGAGGCCAGTGAGGTGTGTGTTCACCAGAGGAAACACTCATATCACAGCAAATGAGCCAGAGCAACAAAGGGCCAACACAGCAGACCAGGGCCAATGCAGAGGAGGGATGGAGGGAGGGAGAGGAAGGGAGAGAGGAAGGGAGAGAGAGAGAGAGGAAGGGAGAGAGGGAGAGGAAGGGAGAAAAAGAGAGAGAGGGATACATACAGGGTGAGAGAGAGGGGGGGGTAAGTGAGGGAGGGAGGGTGAAAAGGAGAGAGAGAGAGAGAGAGAGAGAGAGACAGACAGACAGAGTATGTGTAAGAGTGGTATTTAGTATTCTGTTGAATCAGGCAGTGATGTTACATCATGCTGTCTGGGCTTCAGTTTGCTGTAGACATTCACATACGTTTAGTGTGTGTGTGTGTGTGTCTTACACGATTCCTTAAAGGGCAGAATGTTGTCACACACATCACACATTTTCACTAACCCCCCCCCCCACACACACACACACCATCTGTGACAGGTTAGGCTTTTGGCCCATGCTCAGCTGGCTTAGTGATCAGACAAAATGTCCAATATGGCCACTAATGGCCTCTGTCAAACGAATAAGAAGAACCCACTTAGATTTACACATTCCTTTCCCCTCCCCTCTCTTCTCCTGTCCTCTCTCCCCTCTGCTCTCCTCCCCTCTCCTCTCCTCTCCTCTCTTCTCTTCTCTTCTCTTCTCCTCTCCTCTCTTCTCCTGTCCTCTCCTCTCCTGTCCTGTCCTCTCTTCTCCTGTCCTCTCATCTCCTCTCTCCTCTCTTCTCCTCTGCCTTGCTCCAGCTCTCCTCTCAGTAATCTCCC
>NC_045163.1:11862633-11872633 GCF_900700415.2 Clupea harengus | reverse complement strand
CTGGGTCAGACACATCCATAAGTCATCACTGCTTTTCACCCCCCCCCCCCCTCTCTCCCTCTCTCTCGCTTTTTTACACCCCCTCTCTTCTCTTCTCCTCTTTCATCCTCTGCTACAGAAGATGCACTCAGGTGCAGCTCGACACATAATATATGCCATTATATGTGTCAGTGGAAGGCTGTATGTTTGTATGTCTGTGTGTATCTGCATGCAAGTGTATGTGTATGTGTGTGTGTGTGTGTGCGCGTGTGTGCGTGCATGTGTGTGTGTGTCTGTGTCTGTGTCTGTGTGTCTGTGTGTCTGTGTGTGTGTGTGTGTGTGTGTGTGTGTGTGTGTGTGTGTGTGTGTGTGTGTGTGTGTGTGTGTGTGTGTAGGTGTGTGTGCTAGGCTCCTTTTTCTTCAGCAGAACTGCAGGTGTGTCACACTGCAGACGGCAGAACTGATTAGAACAGCGGAACATTGGTGCAATAGAACATTAGCACATTAGCACATTAGCACAGAACATTAATGCGTGTGATTAAAAGCTCATCTCGACCAAGCGCAAGCTCTAATGCAAGGGATGGCTACATCACGCCCCATTAAACTTTAACAACAGGAAAAAAGCCTTGGACGCTGGTTGTTTTTCTTTATCTGACGTCGTCGCTAAAAGGCTCAAATATTAATGATTTATTTGGTGGAATTTGAAAAGCATGTACGCGGAGTAGAAAAGGGCTTATTGCGTCGCTTTTAAGCCGTGCGCTTCAGGCTGCATCTCATACAGAGAGAAGAGGAGGGGAGATGGAGAAGAGAGGGGTGGAGAAAGAAAATGGAAAAGAAATAAAAGTAACACAACCTCCATACCCGAAGGATGGATGATTACACCTCTTTTTCGCTGTTTTTTCTGTGGCGTGGTGAAATATTCATGATGCTTTTCTCGTACTGTCTGGCTTCGGGGGGTAGGGGGGGGGGGGGGTGGTGGAGGGGAGGGTAACTAATACAGAGAATGACTGCAAGTCAAGGGAACACGAAAACACAGAGTGAGGGATAGTTAGATCAGAGAAGGTCGAAGCCAGAGGAGGAGATCTTCGAGTTTCTGTCTTCTCGTGCTCTTTTCTTATATGAGAGCCATATACCTGTGTGTGTGTGAGTGTTTGTGTGTGTGTGTGTGTGACATGCAGAGTGTGTGTGAGAGAGGAAGGTACCAAAAGATTTCAAAGATGAAAAACAAAACTAGAGGACTACACACACACCCACAGACACATACACGGACACACAAAGATGTGTACACATACACAGAGATACATAAACATGCACAAAAACACCGCCAGACACACACACATGCACACTCATACCACCCCCACACACAAACTTGCATACACACACAGTTACAAAGACACTACCACCCCCCAAACACACACACACACACACACACACACACACACACACACACACACACACACACACACACACACACACACACACAAGCCAGGGTCAGTCTAATTTCCTGGGGCAGAGATGAGGGTGGCGGAAGTTGAAGAGGAACACTGGAGTCACGACCTCTCTCCCACACACACACTCTTCAGGGTATGGCCACTCACACAAGACCGGTCCATCTCACAAAGCATCCGTGTGTGTGTGTGTGTGTGTGTGTGTGTGTGTGTGTGTGTGTGTGTGTGTATATGTGTGAGTGTCTAGCGTGCATGTGTCGCTACATCTTAAGATAAATGTGTCTTGAAGCGTGCGCGCGCTCTCTCTCTCTTATTCTGGTATTAGCACAGAGCGGCACACGGAGCCCGTGGTGTGTTTTAAAACAGGGCCTGGTCCTCGGGGTGTTTACACAACGCTTCTCCCAAACTTTCATTTCCCCTCCCTCAGGTTAGCCTGCTTTCATGACAAAAAACACCCACAATTCCCCATTATCATCAGAATTATGATAATACCAGAAATTATTTCCTTTTCTACTTCTTGGGTTATCCTCCTGGGTACCCAGTGGCAATCAGACGAGGAGCTGAGGCACACATTCACTCTGCGCTACTTTATCCATCAGGAGAGTGATATTGTGTTTCAAAATGGCTGGCGCTAAATGTATAGAGGAACAGTTGCACTCAGGCAAGCTGCTGGAGGCTCTTTCACTGTGAAACTGTGTTCAGTGGAGTGGTTAACCAGGTTTGTTTTGAAATGTGCAGACAGTCGTCTGAGTATTAAGCACACACACACACACACACACACACACACACACACACACAGAGACACACACACACACATACAGTAGTAGCTTGAGGCTGTCAAAGCCACTATACCAGATGTTATCTAGCTCACAAAACTTTCCCTTCAAAGAGGGCAAAACAAAACTCCAGTTTGAAAACTATAAAAAAGAGAAAGAAAAAAAACGACAAAAAGTGCGAGAGAAACTGCCAGAAACAACATTGAGTGGCAGACAGGCAAGCCATCTCACAGAGAGGTTCCTGTACCTGCCCTTGTTGCCATGGCAACACAGATATAATGAGTGAGATGGAGATGGGTCACCATGGCGTTGCCAGGGGTCAGAGGTGAGCCCGGATGAGAGAGGGGGCCGGATGGACAGAGAGCCGACATCAAAGGCGGGGGAATAAGAGACACGTGATTGGTCCTCTAATGGGCCTATTAGGGACAGAGGAGCAATTTGTGTCTGAAGAGTGTTTTCTTTCTTTCTTTTTTTTATAAAATCGGTAATGAGAATTCCAACAGTGTGTGTGTGTGTGTGTGTGTGTGTGTGTGTGTGTGTGTGTGAAACCTCAGAAACCAGAAACACACACACACACATACCCACCCACACACATACAGAAACACACACCAATACACTGGACTCCATCATTCCTTTCTTTTATTCCCCTATCTACCCTGTATCATTCCATTTGTCTTTCTACACACATCCCTCTCTCTATAGCTTTTCATTCCTTCTTTTGCCGTCTCGTTTTGGTCAGTCCCCCCCTGTCTCTCCTTTCTTTCCTCTCTCTCTCTCTCTCTCTCTCTCTCTCTCCTTTCCTCTCTATCCTTTTCTCTATCTATCTCCTGTGGCTTGCCCCTCTGTCCATATTCCTATTTTACAGTGTAAGTCTCATGCATGTGAATTATTGAGAGGGCTCTTATGATCTGGCAAACATAATGGATGCTGTTTGTTAGCCAAATAATTCATGAGCAAGTAAGCGATAAGGAAAAGAGTGTAAGAATTTACAACCCTGAAGACGTGTGTGTGCAGTGTGTGCGTTTGAACGAACGAAAGGGAGAGAGACTGAGAGGTCTTTCATTACAAACAAATTTCCCAAAGCATTTTCTATGTTCTACGGGATCCTTTGTCAACCAAATGTTTTCAAAAGATTATTTAAGAATTTCCATAGCGTTAATACATGCTCTGAGAATAAGAACTCACAGCATAACATAACAATACCTGAAGTCTTTCTCTCACACACACACACACACATGCACACACACACACACACACACACACACACACACACACACACACACACACACACACACACACACACACACACACACACACACACATTCACCTTCTCAAACATTCTCCTTAAGCTAGATGCAGACGCGTTCCTTAGAGTGAGTGGGCCCAGAGCCTTCTATATTGAGATGCACATCTCCTGCTTTCACATGACCCTGAGCTTGCCTCCCACACACACACACACACACACACACACACACACACACACACACACACACACACACACACACACACACACACACACACACACACACACGCACACACACACATAGGTACAGACAGGTCATTAGACAGGTGAAACCCACAATGAGGACCATCAAGATGTGACTTGAGGCTGACTCTGCTCTCCATCTCACAGACTGGAGTGTGTTTGCTGTCCATGTCCCCACAGACTCTCAGACTCACACTGACACTTACTCTCAGATTCACACTGACACTTACTCTCAGATTCACACTGACACTTACTGTCAGATTCACACTGACATTTACACCAACTCTGCCCTGGATCACATCAACAAGTGTGCTGACAGAGTGCCCACACAAAAAACACCAATCAGAAACTCTGGATGAACAGAGAGGTCCGCCTCCAGCTCAAAGCCAGAGATGTAACCTTTAAGTCAAGTCAAGTCAAATGTATTGATATAGCATATTTAAAAACAACAGGAGTTGTACAAAGTGCTGTCCAGTCGAGTTGAACCAATTGACAATGAAAACAAACAAGAATAAAAGAATAGAATAAGAAATTAAAAAGATTAAAAGGCTAAAAACATATAAAACATATAGAACATATTAAAGCAATACAAGTGAAAGAATAAAAGACTAAATAACACAATAACAAGATAAAAACTCTCTCAGCAAAGCTAATGTAAATATATATATATATATATATACTGCATATATATATATATATATATATATATATATATATATATATACACCAATAAAAGCCTGACCTCAGGCTAAATGAAACGCAGCTAAAATGCATCACCTAGTTAAAACCAAGGGAATGTAAAAAGTGAGTTTTCAAACTGGTTTTAAAAGTGTCCAAGCAGGCAGTGGATCTCACATAAAATGGAAGGCTGTTACATTGTTTAGGACCAAAAGCTCCATCACACTAAAAAAAACAATAAAAAGTTCATCTGAAGATCTTAAAGCCCTTAACGGAACATAGCCGGTCAGGAGACTTGACTTATAGACTAGAGCAAGAGCATTCACAGCCTTAAAAACAAACAGTAAGATCACAATGGGAGCCAGTGAAGTGCAGCCTCCACATGTGTAATGTGCGCAAACCTTTCAGTCCTAGTTAAAATTCTAGCGGCTGCACTTTGGACGAGCCTGGAAAGTGATGCCTGGCTAATACCTGAGTGGTGTGCATTACAATATTCCAGTCTGAAACAAATCAAATCATGGACCACCTTCTCACAGTCTTTTGGAAATTCCACACTTCAGTAATTATTCCTAGTTAATAAAATGAGACACTAGCCACCGAATTTATCTGCTCATCAAATCTTATACGAGAGTCGAAAAGGACCCCAAAAGGCGTTTTTTATAGTGTGAGTGGACTAAGTACACTGCTGATGACAACACTAACGGTTTGGGAGCCAAAGGTATTCACCTCTCTCTTATTTTCATTAAGTGTGAGGAAGTTATTTCCCATCCAGTAGTTGTTATCCTCAAACAGTCAAAACGGGGCTGTAAATTATCATGACCAGAACTAATAGGTAGATCAGTATGAGGATCCCATGCTTTCTGAAAATTTGGCCTAGGGGCAATAAATAGTGTGAGAACAGAGGGGGATCCAGAATCAAACCTTGTGGGACTCCAAGGAGAGGGGTGCAACATTTGAGGAGATGCCATCAGTATTGACCACAAAGGTCCTGTTGACCATATCCCTGTGGAGGGATATTTCATTTTTGTTCTTGTTGTCAATATGCCTTTTAAGCTCCGTGAATTTTTGTCCTAGAGTCATAAAAAGAACACCCCCAGAAACCTTTTATCTTCTACATATATGCCACTTGTGCTCTCTCTCTCTCTCTCTTCTCATATTGCTGGAGGACTTTTAAGGGTTCAGTAGTACCAAATGCAGGAGACCCTTCCCCTGATAGTGGCACTATACCAGATTTGGGTCACATGTCAGGCATCCTATTAGATCTTCAGGGATTTAAGTATGCAAGGGATGCAAGATTTAAGTATCAATATGGTTGAGGGGAAACTAATGCGTAAGCGTTGTGTATAAGTAATGAATAAAGCTGCTTTAAATGGAAGGGCAAATACTGTGCAGTGCTATAAGTTGGGGACAGGGAGTGAGAAACGACCAAACTGGAGAGTCCTCTATAAACCAACTCTGAATAAGCAATCAGGAGATCACCAGTGGCACAGATTATATGGGGCTCTGGCTGTTCATGTCTTTGTTTCTGTTACTGATTATTGATACCAATGTTGGCAACAAATGTTTATTTTGTGGAGTAAGTTACTATTTTTCATGGCTTTGCATAATGTGTGATGTTAAAAAAGCTGTTTGGTTTGCTATGATAATTATTTCTGAGATGTGGGGAGGTTTTTACATTATTTGGGCAGTGGGGTATGACCGGAAAATACACTGAAAAAGAACATAGACATGGACAAGAAATTATACAACTCTTAAACATATTAATTAAAACTAGAGTTACTGTTGATTTCAATTTCTATAAAGGAATGAAGGATTTAGAAGAATTTCCAGCAGTGAACAGCAGTGGTGTGGGTTTGAGTATAATCATGTGTCTCTTTTATGAAGGTAATTGTATCGTATTTCGTATGTTAATTAAATTAAAATTAAATTGAGACAATTTTAAAATAATTTTCTCTCTCTCTCTCTGTTGGTGTCTGTGCGCGTCAGCATGCCCCACGTCTCCTTCATAGTTTCCCACCTTGTTAACTCATCTTAGTTAGTTAGGCTGCATCAGAGTAAATCGGCAGCTGAGAGCTGGGATTGCAATCACGGCTAAATCGCTAGGAATGCCGCCACTGCGTTGGGATGCTTAGTGTTCGGTGGGCCCGGGAACGCCGCCGTCGTCGGCGGGCGTTTTTCCGCCGTTAATAATTCAGAGTGAAATGAGAGGCAGTGTTTTTGGCAGACACCCATTACCGCGGCACCGCTGTGGCCGATGCATTATTGATGCGCAGGACAGCACCGGAGAGAGATGCCGCTTTGCCGCTTCGCATTCCTGGCGGCTGACGAGATTCCACCACGGCACCGCTGATGAAGACGAAGATGAAGATGAGATCACCTCTCATCACTCACTACCAGAGCAAGACTCACTCTGGCATCTCTCTCTGAAGCACACACACACACATGCACACACACATATGCACACACACACATATGCGCACACACACACACACATGCATTTACACAGAACACACACCTATGTAATGCTATGCAAACCACACACACACACACACACACACACACACACAAGTCTATGTGATGCTATGGTGTAACTATGTATCAAAGAGCTCCAGTCCACCGTTTGACAGTGGTCCTATTCTTAAATGTTTCATTTCCCCCGACGCCAACTTGGAAAGATAAGGAGTCCACACGTCTAACGTCACAATGAACACACACACACACACACACACACACACACACACACACACACACACACACACACACACACACACACACACGCAAGGAAGATCAAATGTCCCCATTCATGTTTGGACAAGCCTGAACAGCCCTTATCTGTGATGATAAGGTTTCTGTGGTGAATTCCACCCAGTCAGCAAGATGAGAGAGAGAGAGAGAGCTAGAGAGAGAGAGAGAGAGAGAGAGAGAGAGCTAGAGAGAGAGCGAGAGAGAGAGAGAGAGAGAGAGAGAGAGAAATGAGACACAGATACTGTAAACCACTGACCTTCCCTATGGTCTTCAGCAGCTCTATTGTCCTGTATGTGTGTGCATGTGTGTGCATGTGCGTGCATGTGCGTGCATGTGCGTGTGTGTGTGCGTGCGTGTGTGTTTGTGTGTGTGTGTGTGTGTGTGTGTGTGTGTGTGTGTGTGCATGTTTAACCACAAACTTGTGTGTAGCCCAGTGTGTGTGTGTGTGTGTGTGTATGTGCATGTTTAACCATGAACTTGTGTGTGTAGCCCAGTGTGTGTGTGTGTGTGTGTGTATGTGCATGTTTAACCATGAACTTGTGTGTGTAGCCCAGTGTGTGTGTGTGATATCCTCATAGTAGGATGGAGCTGTGACCATATGTATGTGTGTGTGCCACACCCCCTGCCCCCCTGTTACTGTCCCCCAGATGTACACAGTTGTGGGAAAAGTTGGTTGAAATGAAAAGGGAAACATGAAACTTGAGTTAACAGAGGGGACATTCAGGAAACACTGTTAACCCTGATCTCTTTAACCCTGTTGTGTGGAGGTGGGAGGTTGGTTAGAAGCAGGGAGATAAAGTGTTTATCGCTGCATGAGAGAGGAGGTAGAGAGGACAGATGGACCTCCTGCTCAACCCATTAAGAAAACAGACAGAAAAACAAAGGATGAAAAATTGAACAATTTCCCTCTTTTTAATGTTTGTGTGTTTGTGGCACAGACAAAGCAATGCGAAATGCTTCTGTTTATTGGAATTACATACCATCCCATCTGATCACACAAACAATATCATGATTTCAGCTGGCCGTTTCAGAGTTGGTGATGGAGATAATTTCCAAACACTGTTAATGACTTAAGAATATAATAATCAAGTGCCTTGTATTATTAATTACCTTATATGAATCATGTACTTATGTACGCAGGAACATGGCTTTTCCTGTGTTCTGCGTGTGTGTAACTTAGAATATTAGGTGCCACTTAGTCTGCACATGTACAAGAGCATGTTTAGACCAGAAGTGATAAGAAGGTTCGAACTGTGCTTCTTCCGACCTTGCAAAACTTCCATCCTTGCCTCGGATATCAGAAATCCACCACGTGGTTATCTCGCTGAACGCTCAACTTCTGTCTATATAAACCTTGTGCGAAGTGTTTATCAGGGCTTCACTTTCATACTTGTTTTGTGAGTGAGCCCAATTGCAATTGTTGTTTGTCTAATAAATATGCTTATATGCAGCTCCGGAGTCCTGAGGTAACTAGGGTGAATTTTCACCTATCAGTTGGTTTATATGAGGATGTGGATGGTAAATTCTGAAATAATTTTTTCCAAAAGTTAAACAGTGAACATGAGTGGCTCAGCTGCCAGGAACTGGATTAATGCAGAAATCACCTGCAGGCAAAATGCATATTTTCTTTATGATAAATACATTTCCCTTAATGGCATCACCCAGATGCGTGTGTGTGTGTGTGTGTTTGTGTGTAAGAGAGAGAGCTCTGAAATATCCATCAGTTACTTTTAAAAACTGTGTCAGTGCCTGTGTGTCACACATGCACACAAATGCCCACACCCAAACACACACATATACACACACACACACACACACACACACACACACACACACACACACACACACACACACACACACACACACACACACACACACACACACAAACGCATTGGCATTCAGAGTCGGCAGACTCCCTGTCTTTGCCTCAGTGATGAGCTGAAGGAATCACTCTGCTCAGATACTCTACATTCCCATGGTGCACTGCCACCTCTCCCACTCTCTCCTGGAATCTGATCTCTAATTGGCCAAGACCACTGGCCCAGCCCCTCATCGCAGTGTCCCATGTTGTCACCCGGGGCTGGTGTGTATGTGTGTTTAAAAAAGACAATCTGAGGGAGAGAAAGCCCCTTGCGAACCACAGAGGACTACTGAGGCAAAATGAGCTATATTTATGCAGTTGGAATTTATGCTATAGATTTATGCTCTTAGAAAATAAAAATGTTCTTAAGAGTCTATTCAGACAAGTGTCTCTCAGCCCATGGATCCCAGATTCTCTCTTTTAAACCCTCAGAAGTTGATGTGTGAAAGGGGCTGTATGCACACACTGCTTCTCTTTCTCTCTCTCTCTCTCTCTATCTCTCTATTTCTCCATTTTTGAAACACACACACACACAAATACACACTGAATTATTGTCATCATGATGAGCAGCGATTTCTGCCATCCTGTGGTGACCTTATTGCTTAGTTTACTGGACAGTTGGAACTTCATTTTGGCTGCAGGAACACAGAGTCAGCTATTGTTCACACACACACACACACACACACACACACCACACACACACACACACAAACACACAGAACCAAAAAACTAAGGCTACACTTCCCCTTCTTAGAAAAAAAATAGAGAAGAAAAGAAACGTGGGTGTGTGCGTGTGTGTGCGTGTGTGCCTGCGTGCGTGCGTGTGTGTGTGTGTGTGCGTGTGTGTGTGGGGTGTGTGATATCTTCTTTTCTGCATTGCTCAGAGCTGATCTTCCTTGCCCTCCCCTTGCCTTTTGCCTTGTCTTGTTTTTGGCAGACGTCAATCTCTTTATTCTGTCTGACGTTCATGCACACACACACAGACACACACACACAAACACACACATAGCATAATACACAAAAAAGC
>NC_045163.1:11855133-11857633 GCF_900700415.2 Clupea harengus | reverse complement strand
GTGTGTGTGTGTGTGTGTGTGTGTGTGTGTGGTTGTGTGTGTGTCTGTGTGTGTGGTGTGTGGTTGTGTGGGTGTGTATGTGTGGGTATGTATGTGTGTGTGTGGTTGTGTGGTTGTGTATGTCAAAGTCAAAAGTCAAAGTCAAAGTAGCTTTATTGTCAATTACTTTGCATGTTAAGACATACAAAGGAATCGAAAAAAACGTTTCCCACTCTCCCACGGTGAAACATATAAGTGCACACGCACAACAACAGATAAGACAAGACATATAGATATACATATAGTTATGCACATACAGATACCTGTACAGCAGCATAAGTTTACTTTAAAGTGACAGGTAGTGCAAAAAAAGGCAGCAAAAAGACATCCTGTGAGATGTATGTAACACATTGGCAGTGCAAGTATAACAGTAAGTGGTAAAGTGATAAAAGTGCAAGGGACAGTTTTGTTGCAGAGTCCTGAGTTATTGTAGGGGGGGGGGAGGATTTCAGCCTCCTATCAGACTGACTGATATGGCTGGGGGAGTGAGGGGAGAGAATTTAGCTTCCTGACAGCTTGGTGTATAAAGCTATTTCTGAGTCTGGTGGTGCGGCAACGGAGGCTCCTATACCTTCTTCCAGAGGGTAGGAGGCTGAACAGACTGTGTGCGGGGTGGCTGGTGTCACTCGCAATCGAGGTAGCTTTCCGGGTGAGGCGGGTGGTGTATATGTCTTGCAGGGAAGGGAGTGGGAGTGGGGCACCATTGATCTTACCAGCTGTGTTCACTATGCGTTGCAGTGCTTTCCTGCTGTGTGCAGTACAGCTACTGTCCCACACAGTGATGCAGCTGGACAGGATGCTTTCAATGGTGCCCTGGTAGAATGCGTTCAGGATGGGTATGGGAGCTTTCACTCGCTTGAGCTTGCGGAGGAAGTAGAGGCGCCGCTGGGCTTTCTTCGCCAGTGATGCAGAGTTGGTGGCCCAGGAGAGGTCCTCACTGATGTGCACCCCCAGGAATTTGGTGCTGCTCACACGCTCCACAGCAGCACCATCGATGGTCAGTGGTGGGTGTTCAGTGTGGCTTTTCCTGAAGTCAACCACAATCTCCTTTGTTTTGCTGACATTCAGCAGGAGGTTGTTGTCTCTGCACCACGTGGTCAAAAGTTTGACCTCCTTCCTGTAGTGGGTCTCATCGTTCTTGGTGATGAGACCCACCAGAGTTGTGTCGTCCGCAAACTTCACCATGTGATTGGTGCTGTGGGTTGTTGTGCAGTCGTGAGTCAGCAGGGTGAAGAGCAGGGGACTGAGCACACAGCCTTGAGGGGCCCCTGTGCTGAGTGTGATGCTGCTCGAGATGTTGTTGCCGACTCGTACTGCTTGGGGTCGCTCACTGAGAAAGTCCAACACCCAATTGCAAAGGGAGGTGTTGAGCCCCAGCTGGTCCAGTTTACAGATGAGTTGTTGTGGGATTATTGTATTAAAAGCTGAACTAAAGTCAATGAAAAGCATTCTCACATGTGAGTCTGCTTTTCCAGGTAGGTGAGGGCTGGGTGGAGAGCAGAGCAGATTGCGTCCTCTGTGGAACGTTTGGCCCGGTATGCGAACTGAAAGGGGTCCAGGGTGGGGGGGAGGATGGACTTGATGTGAGACATGACTAGCCGTTCAAAGCACTTCATTATGATGGGGGTCAGTGCCACAGGGCGATAGTCATTGAAGCAGGATGGAGCCGGTTTCTTTGGCACAGGTATGATGATGGAGGTCTTGAAATGTGATGGAACAGCAGCTTGACTCAGAGAAGTGTTGAAGATATCCGTGAAGATCTCCTTAAGCTCCTCTGCGCAGTCCCCTCAGTACACGGCCTGGAATGTTGTCAGGGCCTGTTGCTTTGCGGGGGTTGATAGTGGAGAGTGCCCTCTTCACACTTGCGGCAGACAGGCACAGAGCCTGGTCGTGGGGGGGGGGGTGGAGTTTTCTGTGGGCTTGTGTAATTTGTTGCTTCGAACCGTGCATAGAAGCTGTTGAGGTCGTTGAGCAGAGAGATGTTGTCGTCGCAGGTCTGTGATGCAGGCTTGTAGTCCGTTATGGACTGGATGCCCTGCCACAGGCTGCGCGTGTCTCTGCTGTCTTTGAAGTGACTGGTTATCTTTTTTGTGTAGTCCTGTTTTGCTTTCCTAATGCCACGAAACAGGCTGGCTCTCGCTGTTCTCAGGCCAATTCTATCCCCGGCTCTGAAGGCTTTGTCCCTGACCCTCAGCAGCCGATGGACAGCTCCTGTCAGCCATGGCTTCTTGTTAGCCCGAGTGATGATGGTCTTTGTGTGGGTCACATCATCTGTGCATTTGCGGATGTAAGAGCAGACAGTGTCTGTAAGCTCCTCATTGTCTATGTGGTTGTTGTATGTAGCTGCTTGCTTGAACATGCCCCAGTCTGTTGTCGCAAGGCAGTCCTGAAGAGCACACATTGATCCATCCGGCCACACTGAAATCACCTTCCGAACCGGTTTTTCCACTTTCACCCTGGG
>NC_045163.1:11840133-11842633 GCF_900700415.2 Clupea harengus | reverse complement strand
TGTGTGTGCATGTGTGTGTGCATGTGTGTGTGCGTGTGTGCACATGTGTGTGTGTGTGTCTCCCCCCTCTGTGTAATAAAAATGATGAGCAGCTCTGACCCACACAGTTTGAGGCTTTGTCATTGACAGTGATGAACGGGGACACCCACAGACCGAGACACACACACGGACACACACACAGACGCACACACACACACACACACACACACACACACACACACACACACACACACAAACACACACACACAAACATCTATATTACATCTAGATCAAGATCTATTTGGCATACAATGTTAACACATTTATTTATAGATCTTTTCTTCGGTGACAGTACAGTGAAACACTATCCTGGAATAAACTGAACTGAAATAAAAAGAGCACCGCACTGATTACTCTTATTTATCTCCCTGGACATTACAGATGAGATGAGACTGTATGTAAATAATCTTGACATTTCAATAATTAGGGAAATTAGAGAGATTAAATATTTAACAAGGGGGCCTTTTACTACCCCATGTGGTTAAATATTAAAGAATGTTCACCACATGATATGCAGAGAGGCTTGCATAACAACGCTGAGGACTCACCTATTGTGATTGTACCCGTGAGGGATCACACTCCAAATGGCCTTTTGTTCAGATTTTTCACCGAGAATCATAATATGGCGGCTAGTGACTATTTCTGTCACAACATTTAGATAAAGGCGATAATTGGTGTAATATAAACATTTAGTCACTTAGCAGATGCTTTAAACCTTAGTGATGTTAGCATTGTGCGCTACCTCCTACCTTGTTTGCATCTACCTTCGCCTCTCTCTCTCTCTCTCTCTCTCTCTCTCTCTCTGTCTTGTTCTCTCTCTCCATGTCTCATTCTATTTCACTGTCCATTGTTCCCTCTCTCATCCTCCATCTCTCCTTCCCTTTCTTAATCTCTCTCCTTCCACGCCTGTCCATCTCTCGCCTCTCTCTCCATCACTCCCTCTTCCTCCCTCCATCTCCCCATCCTTTTGTCTCTCTCTTCAACCATCACTCCATCCTTGTGTTTATTCTCTGTCTTTTGTTTAATACATCATTATCTTTGCATCAGCCCTTTCTTTTATCATAGATCTACTAGCTTGGATTTTACGCATGGGAAGAAACATCCTTACACATACAGGAGTATAAGGCGCAGACACCCTCTCCTATCAGACTCTTGCCTTCTATTCAACTTGGATAAAAATGCATCTCTGAAGGTTTGGAGTTAGAGAACTATATAAATACTTTGTTAGTCTTTTACAGAAAAGGAAATTGCATGCATTCACTAAATGAACACGTAGGCTACATAAAAGACTACCAAATGAATGGTGTACTATTTGTTAAAATAGCACCTTGTTTGTTAGCCAAGCTAACATTAACACCTTTTATTCATTGGCATGGAACTGCGCTAATTGCACTATAGCTAGCATGACAAGCTACAGTGCAGAACTTTGCCTAAAAAAAGTAAGGTAAATGCATCGGATTGCAGATGACAAGGTTCATTCATTATTTATTATGATACTCAACTAGACCTCTGCAGCCTAACCCAGCTACATCATTTCAACTGAAGTTGACTGATGTACATGGAAATTTACACACACAAGTACAAAAAAAATCATATTGCCCAGGGTTTGGTTAAAAGGCAGCAGCAGTCCATTGCCAGTGCCTGATTTAGTAGCCACTGCATTCATAGTCAGATGGACTAGTAGCCCCTGCATTCATAGTCAGATGGACTAGTAGCCCCTGCATTCATAGTCAGATGGACTAGTAGCCCCTGCATTCAGAGAACGATGAGGTATAACGTGAAAGAGAAAGAGGGTGGGAGAGGGAGAATGCGGAGTAATAAGAATGAACAAGTGCATGTGTGTGTGTGTGTGTGTGTGTGTGTGTGTGTGTGTGAGAGAGAGATGTGTGTGTAAGAGTGTGAAAGAGGGAGTGCTGAAGGCGACAGATGATGTATAAAGCATGCAGCCTGTTAGATCCCCATAACAGTCCCACTTTCCAGCCCCCTAGGGATCTCACTGCTGAAAGGCAGCTCTCTTTCACACCCCACTCTTTGTCTCTATTTTTCACTCTCTTGCAGACACTACTTGATATTGTGACTTCCCATATGCAAACACAACACAATTCTGACAATTAACACACACACACATACACACACACACACACACACACACACACACACACACACACACACACACACACACACACACACACACACACACACACACAGATAGAGAGAGAAAGAGAGAGAGAGAGAGAGACAGAGACACACTCACTGAGCTGTTTACACTAGAAATCAGTGGAGATTAACAGTCTCCCGCAGTACAGAAATACTGTGATTCGATGTCTCCGTCAAGATCAAAACAATAATGAATACATAAAGATACTCTCACAGAACAAAACAAAATCAATATCAGTACACACACACACAAGCGTAAGCCAAGAATGCCATTAGTTCCCACACAGGTTCCAGCCAGGAGAGA
>NC_045163.1:11810133-11835133 GCF_900700415.2 Clupea harengus | reverse complement strand
AGAGGAGCTGGACACACACACACACACACACACACACACACACGTATGCACACACACACACACACACAGACAAACAGAGAGAGCAGAGGTTATCTCATGTGAAAACACACAGAGGTTATCTCCTTCATCATGTTAAAATGGCGCTCAACAACACACACACACACACACACACACACACACACACAGATATCCCCCTCCCACCCACACACACACACTTTGACCATCAGCGCACACACCTTGCTTTATGTATGGTACACATAACATGCAGGACGTTAGCCCACACCACCCATCCACACAGTATATAAATATGCTAACACAACACGTATTAACTTGCTGAGTAGAATTTCAGTAACAAACTATTCCAAACACACACACACACACACACACACACACACACACACACACACACACACACACACACACACACACACACACACACACACATACACACTTTCATATGTGATTGTCAAAGGCCCTTTATCACCTACACACAAACCATAATAATTACATTACACACACATTCAAAGCACAGGGACACCCTGGTAATTAGATTACAACAGAAAAAGTGATCACACAAGCACACACACACACACACACACATATTCACACACACACACACACACACACATAATTACACACACACATAATCACACACACAAACAACCATTCAGCCACTAACACTAATATGCACATTTTACAAAAAAATGACTACCCACTTCACAGACCTGAGACCTGACCCATTTTACGAGTGTGTGTGTATGTGTGTGTGTGTGTGTTTGTGTATGTGTGTGTGTGTGTGTGTGTGTGTGTATGTGTCAGTTTCTTGTTGGTCTCTGTCTTCTGCTAGCAGCACATACTTTTGGACAGTTTACTCGGCCTTGGAGTATAAGGAGCTCTATCAAAAAATAATTTACTCCTTCAGGCACACACACACACACACATTCATTTTTTTATATTTGTGCATGTGTGTGTTGTTCTTTCATTTTTTATATTTGTGTGTGTGTGTGTGCGTGTGTGTGTTTGTGTGTGTGTGTTTGTGTGTGTGGCACTGTCTGACTGTGCGTATCGGTGTGTTAATCAGCATGTGTGTGTACTGAGAAACAGAAGGTGGGAGTCTAAATGTATGTGTGCCACCATAAGCTTTGACTGACACTGCAATTTGGATCACAATGCAATTAGCCAGGATAATCCCTATCCTCCCCAGGCTGACACAACAGGAAGACAAGGAGACCACTCACCCTTGAATTTATACAGGCCTGTAGTACTCAGTACTCTGTGTGTGTGTGCCTGTGAATGTGTATCTGTGTGTGTGTTTGTGTTTGTGTGTTCTCTATCAAAACCCGCCTTTAAGTCCTCCCGGTAAAGTATAACCTCGCCACCTGGTATCCATAGAGCCATAACCCACACTGGCTCTCCCCTCTGCCGCCCACCACAGAGAGACCACTGCGCATGCATGGTCTAAAAATGGCTGCAGCTCTTACCAGGCCTCTACAGAGCCAGGCATGGTTGGCTGGTGGACCTGGTGTCACAAAGCATTAAAGATGTTCTGCAAACACTGTGCCGTGCAAATGGACTGGTTCCAAATACAATATCGCAAACCCCCCAGATATCACCCTTATACATAAATATAGTAACAGTTTTACCCTCTTGGTATTAAAATAGGATGCTCTTTCGATCTGTATATGGACGCTTGTTTCACTTCCAAGCTGCTGAAATATCAGACACTATTTGTCATTATTACGAGCCTGGGGTTTCACTGCCAACTACTTGTTCTTGTGTTTGGGAATCATGGTCATGGTCATAAACGCTTTACATGAGTTTGCAGCTGGGTGGGTTAAGGAAGCCAAATGCAAAAGACAAACAAAGTACTGCTCGATTTCTGCCATAATAAGTAATGTATCCATCTGGAGACGGTGATGTTATGTCTACCCATAATCACTAGAGCTGGACTGATAATGATGATAAAGAGAAGCGCAACCATCCTCGCTCTGTTCCAGGCTTGGACTGTTCCAGGCTTGGACTGTTCCATCCTCGATCTGTTCCATCCTCGGCCTGCTCCAGGCTTGGACTCTTGCATCCTACATCTGTTCCATCCTCGGTCTGTTCCATCTTAGGCCTGTTCTAGAGACGGGCCAGCCCATGTAGTGGGCCATAAGGCCACCAGCAATGTGGGAAAAGATTGTGGGGAAAAAAGTCAACCTGCCGGTTGCGGTCCACTTGATTTTGGAACAGCCCATCTAACTGGGGGAGACACAGTTCCAAATAGGCTACCTACGATAAGGTTAGGGCAGGAAGTCCTACCGTCGTCACCTCCCCCCACCCTTTCAAGTGGATCCGTCCATCGATGTCAGGTGGGAAAAAATTAGTATGAAGATACCAATCAAACATACAAATTGACAAAAGTTCCAAAAAGAGAAAAGGTGGAACGGAAAAGGTCAGAGAGAAAAACACAAAAATCTCAAGGCTGATGCTGCAAAAGGCTTTCAGTTTCAAATTTCTTCAAAAATAACCTTACCGGGTCCAGGTGAAATGTAAACGTTAGCTGCAGTGAATGCGATAACATTGACAGTCCACCGGCGCCAAGTGAAGAGGAGTCTGGACGCAGGCTGATTTCAGTGAAGAGCAGAGGCAAGAGGAGGAGACCGCTGCCAAGGACGAGCGTCATGACAACCTCGCAGGTGATACTGCATGTAGTGACCGTGTTCACAGAGCTCGGCCAGAGGGGATTTATTTTACGGAGCCAGCCATGAATCATTTTGCACGGGTTTGATATGTCCTTTAAATACCACCCAAACCACAACACAAAAAATACACTTGTAAAGTAAGTGTTTGAAAGCAAGAATGGTTCATGGTTGTGAAAGAACAGCGCTGCTGTCAATTTAATGTCTATTATTCAGCCTATGGTTATAAAGCCTGATATTGTATGGTGCATAGGGTTATACAGGGTGCATAAGGTTATATAGGGGTGCATAGGGTTATACTGTATAGGGTGCATATGTAGGGGATAAACGGGGCCAGTCCAGACAGCCCAGTTCCCAGTCTGACCCTGGTATGATCCATATCTGTACAAAGCTGTAAGATGTGTGTGAGTGTGTGTTTGAAAGTGAATGTGTTGTGTGAACGTGTGTTTTGTGAATTGTTTGTGCTCTTTTGGTTAAGCTCATGTGGTAAGGTAGATTAATGATTTATGAGAATGTGGCCCATTTAGGAGGTGTGTGTGTGTGCGCGTGTGTGTGTATCTCTATGTGTGTGTGTGTGTGTGTGTGTGTGTGTGTGTGTGTGTAAGAATGAGCGTATGACTACACACACATATAAAAAGGCCTTTCTGCCACTTTTAAAATGGAACCATCCTCCTGGGACTGCAGCAGCCACTGGGGACATTACTAACTGACGGACATCATTGTAAAGTGTCACCATAAATCATGTCACTGGCCGGAAGCAGCCAAAGAAATACTGACACTGGAATGGATTCGGCCATGATCTGGCATGGAACCGGAGATAGATAGATTGTTTATATAACAGCTGTAGATAGATTGACTTAATAACAGCTATAGATAGACTACCTATAAAATATTAGACACACTTTAGTTAGGGAACATATGATAACCATAAACACATAACAAATGTCTGTCTGTATAAGTGCTTATCTTACTGATATATTATAAGAATAAAAATAGAAAGCAATGAGTGAAGCCAATAAGTGAAGCCATCTTGTGTTTCCTCAAGGCAGAGACCTTTTCCTAGGCCATAAGTCTCTATCAGTCTCTAACAGGTATCTCTGTCGTGTGAGACTATAAGATGGACTTGTTGGTATAGTTTGTCAGTTGGTAAAGTAAAGTTTGCTGATAGGAATACCTATTTTACAAGTATTCTGCCACTATAAGTGGCATATTCAGACAGCATATTAAAAGACTATAAACCTTCTGTTTGATCCTTGGTTATTAAGGGTGTACCAAGAATAAGTGACCAATTCAATGATAATTGGAGAATACTGGATGGTGCTTAATACAGACATTAATTAGTTATCTGTAAATGACATTTGTTCCCTAATGTAAAGTGTTACTAAAACATCTATAGATAGATTGCTTATTTAACATCTATTGATAGATTACCTATATAACAGCTATAGACAGACTGCTTATATAACAGCTATAGACAGACTGCTTATATAACAGCTATAGATATACTGCTTATATAACAGCTATAGATATACTGCTTATATAACACATAACCCTGGAGCAATGTTGCACTGGGTCTGAGGCCAATCCTGGCTGGATTCATCCCAGGCTCCCCACAGGTGTTCTCTGTGCCCAGGGCTGGCAGAGTCGCGGTGCCCGGGAATGCCTGCAGCCTCTGGCTGGCTGGAGATAAGAAGCTGGTTCTGATTCACAGGTTCACATGAGGCACCGTAAGCCTGTCATACAACTTGGGTTTTTGGCTTCTGATAAGGCTAACGCTAAGGTAGCGTGGCTTGTTAGTGTGTGTCGATGTGCTGGATCACCAGTGCGTGCCTCAGGAAAAGCTGGAGCTGCTCTCTGAAAGGAAGATCTGAAACTTGCATGCCACACACACACAGAAGTACAGATACACATACACATACACATACACATAGACACACACACACACACACACACACACACACACATACACATACACACACACACACGCACACGCACATGCACACGCACACGCACACGCACACGCACACGCACACGCACACGCACACGCACACACACACACACACACACGCACACACACACACACAGACACACAAACACACGCACGCACACACACACACACACACACACACACAGACACACACACAGACACAAACACATGCACACACACACACACACAAACACAAACAAGATCTCACACAAACTAATACACTAAAAGCAATATGTATTGAATGACGAGCAGACACCTACACACACACACACACACGCACACACACATATACCGCTGAGACCTGTCAAAGTGTCATAAGGAAGATGAAAAACTGTGGGATTACTTTCAGTTTGGCGGATTTCTCTTTCATTTCAACTTCACAGGTGTTGCCTGATGATAAATATTCCACATTTCTGTGTGTGTGTGTGTGTGTGTGTGTGTGTGTGCTTGTGTGTGTGTCTCCGGTTGACAAATTTGATGTGCCTCAGTGCGTCAGTCATGGTCTTTAAGTTGGAGTTGGGATCAGCCATAAAGCCTCTGAGTTTAATTCAGATTTACTTGAGACTTAATAAACACTTAATCTGGATTTAATTCACTTAGTGAGACTGAACAGCCAGATCTTGTTATCAGACTAATTGCTGTCTGGACACTAAGGTAAAGAAAAAATACTAGCATTCCAACTGGCCCCAGCAGATGCCAAAGAGAGACAGCAACATGGACTGGAAAACATTCAAACAACAAGATATTGTTTAATAGTAGAGGGGTTATTTACTAAAGACATGGAGATAGTGATAAAGTCAGTAGATGTTCTCTAAAGCCAAAAGTGTTCTGGTACCACAGCTGAGAAGTTGGAAATGAGCATAACATAAGAATAGCTATGATATAGCTACAGTATACACCAGTAAATCTACAGACATAGAGTACTGCGCAAACATTTGGGCATTAACCTTCTTCTGCATTGCTGTGTCTATATTTAGTGTGTGTGTGTGTGTGTGTTTGTGTGTGCGTGTGTGTGAATGTAAGTGTGTGTGTGTGTGTGTGTGAGAGAGAGAGAGTCTGAGTGTGTGTGTTGATATAGAGGACATGAAAAGTCAAGAAACAATCAATTTAGTCACCCCTGAGTGAGTGCATATGCAGGCCCATTAGCTGTGAGTGGAGAGAGGGATGCTGCATTCCTCCTATACTGGCAAAGGTAGGGGTGAAATGTGGCACTTAATCGCTTGTCCATACTGATTATTAGGGTACTGGTGTGTGTGTGTCTGTGTGTGTGTGTGTGTGTGTGTGTGTGTGTGTGTGTGTGTGTATGTGTGTTTGATTGTATAGGTGTGTGTGTGTGAGAGAGAGTGTGTATACCTGAATGAGTCTGCCCTGTTCGTTCTGCAGCGTGCTCAGCTCCTGACCCAGGCTGCCCTGTCCCCTCCTCAGGGCCTCGTAGTCCATCTTCAGCTGCCCGGCGTGGGCAGACAGCTTGGCCACCTCCTCTGCCAGGTTGACCAGTAGAGCGCGGTCCTGACCCTTGACGGACTTGAGGTCGGAGTCGTGGTCGGTGAGCGAGTGCAGCAGGGACGTCTGCACGCCCTCCAGCCGCATGAAGTTGCTGTTGTAGTCGGGGCAGTTGGGGTCGATGAAGATGTTGATGCGTGAGCCGTCGCCCCTCTCGACCGTTACCAGGGCGTTGGACTCGTCCTGGTTGGTGCTGATGTGAGGCGGCCCATCGGAGAGAGGAGGGGCCTGGTAGTGGTTCATGAAGAGGATGGTGCCCGTTACCGTGACGGCGAGCAGCACAGCAACGAAGAGTAGGATAGTACAGAGGAGGTAGCTGCAGCTCATCCTCTACAGAGAGAGAGAGAGAGATGGAGAGGAAGAGAGAGAGGGAGGTAGAGAAAAAGAGATGGAGAGAGGGAGTGCGGAGCAGAGAATGAGAGGAGAGAGACAGAGGGGGGTAAAGAGAGAGAGATGGAGAGAGAGTGTGGAACAGTGAATGAGAGAGAGAACGGAGAAGGAGTTGTGAGAGAAATGAGGAGACACAAAAAGAGGACGGGAGGAGTGGGAGGAGCAGAGGGGAGTTGAGAGAAGAGGAGAGGAGAGGAAGAAGCAGAAAGGAGAAGGTAAGTATGACCATCATCTTTATCTCATTATGGACAGACCCATCAGGTTCCATTCCCCCACCGTATTCTGGATGGACTCCCTGACTGCTGATGATGGCGTTTATCCCCTGATTTATTCGCGGGCTGGATGAGACACCTGCCCAAACACCTGATGTATGAGCCCACAACGTCGACTCCTCCACAATAAGTTATTCCTAATGAGTCCCCCTCTCCTCTCCACGCACACACATGCGCAGACCAGCTCACTTCCTGACCTCTCCTAATGAGGACGTCATGAATATATAAAAGCCTTCCCCCCGTCTCTGCTCTCCACAGGCAATGGGAGGACATCAACAACACCTCACTCCACACCAGCCCAAAACAACCCTGACACACACACACACACACTCACACAGACACACACATATACATAGACAACTTATACACAAACACACTTACACACACACACACACACATACACACACACACACATACAGAACTTATACACACACATACCACACCATACGGCAAACCACACACACACACACACACACACACACACACACACACACACACACACACACACACACCACACACACACACTCACACACATACAGAACTTATACACACACATACCACACCATACGGCAAACCACACACACACACACATACACACACACACACACACACACACACACTCACACCACACAAACACACACACACACTCACACACACACATAACCTATACACACACATACCACACCATACGGCAAACCACACACACACACACAGTGTGGAATGCTAAAACTCATTGCAGCGCAACTGAACATGGGCAATGTTCAGCACCACAAGCATGGACAGCAGCCCAGAGAGAGAGAATGCCTAACTCAGGACCTTGGACAGCGACATAAAAAGCATGCAAAATTCAGTGCCCTAACCAGAGCCCTGTGTAATTCACATCAGATAATCTCCTCTGACTTAAAGCGCCACCCTAATGGAGGTTAACTGCTATGTCTATGGGAGTTTTGATATTTTTAAGCAGAAACACTTCAAGCGAAATCAGAAGATGTGTCACTTTGCTGTGAGCAGGGGTCAGAGAAGTGACTCCAGAAATAAAATGAATTTCTTCTAAGGCTGAAGAGATTTTTCCATCTCTGAAGATCAAGAATGTTTCTACTATCCCTAAAGGCTATACTATGCTTGTAATATGTGACTACCTTAGTAGTAGAAAGTGAGTATAACTCTCCTGTTATACCATATGCAGACCATATTTTGTGTGTAAATGTATAAAAAAACAGAAGAATGGCAGTGTGTGTGTGTGTGTGCGTGTGTGTATGTGTGTGTGTTGAAACTCCATTACTGGAGTAGAGTAATAGTGAGAATAACAGCCAAAGGTGCAACACTACCTCGGTCCATTACACGTTATACACAATTAATCTAAACCACACTTTATACCAGCTATTCCAGTTAATGGACCCAACACCAGAGCACTTCGCTTTACAATCATTTGTGTGTGTGTGGGTGTGTTTGTGTGTGTGTGTGTGTGTGTGTGTGTGTGTGTGTGTTTGTGTGTATGAGAAAAAGAGAGGGAAAGAGAGAATATTCAACACATTTGTGAACACATTTGTGAACACATTTGAACGAGAAAAAAGCGACAGAGAGAATGAGAGAGGGAAGAATAAAAGAAAGAAAATGCTTCACATTTGTGTAGATGCCACTTTTGTATTCACGTTGAGTACTGACCATCCCAGTCGTTTTGCATGTCTAAGTGGGACTGTTAAAACTATGCGCATTTGTGTATACCACTGTATCCATATATGACTCTGTGTGTGTGTGTGTGTGTGTGTGTATGGAAATACAGTGACCTCGCCATATGCCTCAAAGCAACATAATAGTTCACTCACACTTGCATTCCCTTATTAATTCCTGCAGTTAATTAATATGGAAATTAGAATGCAAATAGTTTCTGCACACTGGTCCATATTAAAGAGCAATCAAGGTCCTGTGTTATGATTGGCTGGTGCTGTCAGTGTAAGGTTTGGCGAAGAGCACACTACTGACTTTGTGCTTAAAGAAACAAAATAGGTGTGTGGGTGCATGAGTGTATGATTGTGTGTGTGTGTGTGTGTGTGTGTGTGTGTGTGTGTGTGTGTGTGTGTATGTGTGTGAGTGTGTGTGTGTGTGTGTGTGTGTGTGTGTGTGTGTATGTGTGTGTACTGTATGTGTGTGTGTGTGTGGCTCTCATACACATTAAGCATGCTCAAAACAGGCTTCTGCCAACTGTCCTATAGAGAATCAATTTTGACTTGTAAATACAACGTGTTTCCTGGAAGCACTCAACACTATAGAGCTTTTACACACTTAAAAGTGTGTGTGGGCGTGAGTGGGTGTATGAGACGTGTGTGTACGCAGACAACCTGCTCACACAGTCCTTGAAAGGGTGCTGTCATATAGCAATGACAGACTTTTCTCAGAAACACATTGTGTGTCACACTTTAAAAACTGTAAAAAAAATATCTGCACAGCACACACATCAGACCGCACCCACCCCCCCACACCCACACAAAGAAAGAAAGTATGTGTTAACATTCCCTCTCTCTCTCTCTCTCTCTCTCTCTTCATCTCTCTATCCCTCTCGTTCTCTCTCTTTCTCTCTCTCCATTTCTCTCCCATTCTACATCTCTCTCTCCCACTATCTCACTCTCTCCATCTCTACCCCCTACTTATATTCTTAAATCTCTTCCTTACTCACACAGACATAGAGGAATGACAGCTCACACAAATAGACCAATCACAGACTGGGATGTGTGACAGGTTGTAAACACAGACAGACTAGAAAGCCACTGACAGAGTACAGACCTCGGCCATGGCCAATATGCCCTTTGCCCAGAACTCAACGGGCTCTTCCCTGGCCCAATGCTACACCCAAATGTGTGTGTGTTTTTGTGTGTGTGTGTGTGTGTGCGTGAGAAATTGAACGGGTTTCTCCTTGGCCCATACTACACCCCAATTTGTGTGTGTGTGTGTGTGTGTGTGTGTGTGTGTATGGGTGTGTGTGAGTGTGAAATTGAACTGGTTTTTCCTTGGCCCATGCTACCCCTCCAAGTTTCATAATCCTTCTGTCAGACAGACAAACAAATGGCATCGAACACATAACCTTCTTGGCAGCGGTAATAAACACAAACACACACACAAACACACACACAAGCAAAAAGAAGAGCGATTGCTTAGCATAATGATGTCTTGTGTTGGGTCTAAGTACCATGTCTTCCTCAGGAAGGGGAGACAGACAGAAGAGAGAGATTATTTATGAGTGTGACCAAGAGGAAGGAAGAGAAAGGAAGCTGCTTTTAAACAGCTCTAGGGTGTAACCAGTACGTCTTTGGGTCTGGGAAGCACTTGCGACTGTGTGTCTCTGTGTGCGTGTGTCTGCTTATGTGTGTGCGTGTTTGTGTGTGTGTGTGTGTGTGTGTGTGTGTGGGGCCAAAGATTGTGTGTTTGATGGGGGGGCATTTAGTACGTTTTCTGTCAGGATTTTATCACCACCTAATATGGGATGTAGATGGAATCTTTACGATCACCATAACTCACTCCCTCTCTCTCTCTCTCTCTCTCTCTCTCTCTCTCTTGCTTTCTCTGAGTGCATGCTGGGAGCGAGTGGGAAACGCGGAAACGTGAGTGAGTGAGGAGCACTGGCCGCTGTGCCAGGAACGACTGTTCTTTCCAAACTTTTCTAGCTTTTTCTATCCTTATATTTAATGTACTTTTTTCTCTAGAACATTAAGGTTTATTTTTGTTTTGGTTAGTGAAAACAGCACGTAGGGTGTTTTTGTTTGTTTTGTGTGTGGTGTTTCCCGGGCGTCTGCTCCCAGCGTTGTGCTGGTGGTATGGCTGTCCCTGGTATGGGTTTTGAACAGCTTACGAGGCGTCATGGAATCAAAATTGCATCGACTGCCAGCGTAGAAGATTGTAGTTTGGTTATTGGAGAAATTGTAGGGCATGGTAATATTTTATCAGCGGCCCGCATGAACAACAACGCTGTTGTTCTGTTTTTGAGAACCACTGAAATGGCCAACGAGGTAGTTGAAAGTGGAGTATCGATCAATGGTGTTTTCACATCTGTCCTTCCACTTTCTACCCCGTCCAAAAGAGTAACCTTGTCGAACGTACCACCATTCATTAAAGATGAGGTTTTATTACAAACGCTTTCACGGCATGGTAAAGTAGTGTCGCAGATCAAGAAGATTCCAATTGCGAGTAAATCTCCGCTTTTAAAACATGTCATGTCTTTTAGGCGTTTCGTGTACATGGTTTTAAAAGATAACAAAGATGAATTAGATCTGACACTGAATGTAAAGGCTGATAACTTTAATTATGTTGTTTATGCAACCACGAACTTTATGAGATGTTTTGGTTGCGGTCTAACTGGACATCTCATACGCGCTTGTCCCGATAAACGAGGAAATTCAGATGATGCTTCTGGACAGAGCGAAAACGTTGGTAGGCCTAGTGGTGATGCAGGGGAGAAGCAGGCTGCCGAGACTGGTGAACCTTGTGCTGGTGAGACGGCAACCATTTCACCTACTGTCGGTGAGACAGACGACGCAGATGTTCCTCAGGAACAAGGAAAAAATACGTCAGATTCACTAAATGAGATGGCAAGTTCGGAGGGAAGTGTTGTGGACAATGCCGAACGTGAAAGCGCAGATGTTCTACAAGACAACAATGTTACATTAACTGACAATAGTGAAGTCCAGACAGCAACGGATGTAAATCTAATGGAAATGGATGCAAGAATTTTTAAACTACCCCCAGAGAAGAGAAAACGCTCTCATGTAAATAAAAGTGCTAAAAAGAAACTCGTTGACTTAAGCTCGTCTGATGCCGAGAGTGAGAGTGATTTCTCAGACTGCAGCATAACTTGCAGTTTGCATCAGAGTGGGTATACTAACCGCACTTACAGCAGTGATGACGTTAAAACGTTTCTGAAGGAAACAAAGCATGTGAGAAATGTACGAATTGATGATTATTTCCCTGATGTGGAACAGTTCATTTCAAAGACGAGGTCATTTATGCATGAGGGCTGTTTTACTGAACAGGAGGTCTACCGTTTGAAAAAAATGCTGACCAAGCTTAAGGTTCTATTGAGTAGCAATGACAAAGCCTAAATTATTGTCTTCTGTGATGGAAGTGTGTGTACAGCTCTTTTTATTTTTATTCTTTATCATGGGTGAAATTCGTGTTGCCTCTTTAAACATAAACGGGGCTAGAGAACAGAAAAAGAGAGCTGTTTTGTTTGAAACGATAAAACAAAAAAAGTTTGATATTGTTTTTGTTCAGGAAACGCATTCTGATGCGTTGAATGCAGTTGACTGGGCAAGAGAATTTGATGGGCTGTCTGTTTTAAGCCACAACACCTCAAATAGTGGTGGGGTTGCTATTTTATTTTCTCGCACTTTTACCCCCCTATCATATCAAGTTGAGGAAATTGCCAAAGGTAGACTTTTGAAAGTAAAAGCCCAATTTGAAAATCATTTTTTTGTTTTTATTTGTGTCTATGCGCCTACTATGGCAATTGACAGAATGCTTTTTTTAAATAGTCTGGAAAATGCCTTACATGGTCTTGATTCACAGGAGTTTTTACTTCTGGGAGGGGATTTTAACTGTACTGAAAAAGCCATAGACAGGAACCATGTTGAGCCGCACATGCCCTCACGAAGACGGCTCATTGAGTTGAAAAATTCAAATGTCCTTGTGGACATTTGGAGGAATTTCCACACTAGTGACAGGCAGTATACATGGGTTCATGCGTATAACAATCTATTGTCTTTGGCCAGACTGGATAGGTTTTATGGTTTTAAACACCAGCGTAGTATTTTTAGAAACTGCTCCATCATTCCAGTCGGTTTTTCAGACCACAGTTTAGTTGTTTGTTCTTTTTCTTTAAATTCTGTTAAGCCAAAAAGTTCCTACTGGCATTTTAATACTAATTTATTGTCTGATGTCCATTTTAAGGATGTGTTCACATACTTTTGGAATGATTTTAGAACAACGAAACCTTCCTTCCAGTCATTACAGCAGTGGTGGGATTTTGCCAAGGTGCAGATAAGACAGCTAAGTCAAGAGTACACTGTCAATGTCACAAGGGACATAACTCAAAGCATGGAAACATTAGAAAAAGAAATAATTGAGCTTCAGAACTTAGCTGAAAACACAGGCCAGCAGGCCCACACTGAAAATTTTAGAGTTAAGAAAAATGAATTGGCTAAACTACTAGGTATAACAGCACAGGGAGCTCTGGTCAGGTCCCGCTTCCAAAGTGCGGAGTTGATGGATGCACCATCAAAATTCTTTTTTAATTTGGAGAAAAAAAATGGACAAAAAAGATTTATTCATGCTCTACGTTCAGAGGATGGGACACTGCTGTCTGACCATGCCGACATACGCAGGAGAGCAGTTGGCTTCTATGAGGAGCTATACAAAAGCGAGATCTTCCAGAACCAGGCTGAGGACAGTGTCTTTCTTGACAAATTACCTCAGGTGTCCACAGAGGCTAATGTAGACCTCGGTAGGGCTTTGACCCTAGAGGAACTGGACATAGCCCTCCAAGGGATGCAATGTGCCAAAGTTCCGGGCGTCGATGGCATTCCTATAGATTTTTATAAGTCCTTTTGGCCCGAAATGGGTGAAGATATACTGGCTGTACTTAGTGACAGTTTAGCCAAGGGGCGACTGCCACTGAGTTGCCGCAGAGCGGTGCTCTCTCTGCTGCCCAAAAAAGGTGACCTGAATGACATAAAGTCATGGAGGCCTGTGTCATTACTCTGTAGTGAGTATAAACTGCTCTCTAAAACATTGGCCAATAGACTGAGCAAGGTTTTGGAGCAGGTCATCCACCCTGACCAGACCTATTGTGTACCAGGTAGACTAATTCACAATAATATCTCTTTTATCAGAGATATCTTTGATTTAGGCAAGTTTTTTAACCTGGAGTTTGGTCTGGTATCTATAGACCAAGAGAAGGCATTTGACAGGGTTGAGCACAACTATTTGTGGAGTGTTCTGGCAGCTTTTGGCTTTAGTCCACATTTTATTGATTTAATAAGAGTTCTGTATTGTGACATTGAGAGTATGCTCAAAGTTAATGGTGACTTGTGTGCTCCTTTTAAAGTGCATAGGGGTGTTAGACAAGGATGTGCCTTGTCTGGTATGCTATATGCCTTGGCAATAGAGCCCCTTTTAATAAGGCTAAGAAAAGAGCTACATGGGGTGACTATTCCAAATTGTGGAAATGCCTTTCAGGTGTCTGCATATGCAGATGATGTTGCTGTGTTCGTAAGCGGGCAGAGGGATGTGAATGTGATGTTGAATATGTTTGAAGATTTTAGAGCCATTTCCTCTGCAAAAGTTAACTGGTCTAAAAGTACAGCTATGCTGGTTGGGAAGTGGTCAGATGGAGGGCCAAGTTTACCAGATAGCTTACATTGGACCAGGGAAGGTTTTAAATATCTTGGAGTATTTCTAGGGGATGAAAAGTTCATACAGAAAAATTTTGAAGGTTCTGTAGAAAAAATAAAGGGACGCCTTCACAACTGGAAGTTTTTAATTAGTAAATTGTCTTACAGAGGGCGTGTCCTTATTATTAACAATTTGGCTGCATCCTCCCTCTGGCATCGGCTTGCTTGTATAGATCCTCCAACACACCTGCTGTCTAAAATCCAGTCAATCTTGGTAAACTTCTTCTGGGACAATCTGCATTGGGTACCACAGAATGTTTTATATCTGCCCAAAGGGGAAGGTGGACATGGACTTATTCACTTACAGAGCAGAACAGCGGCTTTTCGCCTACAGTTTGTGCAGCGTCTACTCACAGGGCCTGTGGACTGTGGTTGGAAGTCTGTGGCTTGTGCCATCTTACGAACTTTTGATGGATTGGGACTGGAGAGGAATTTATTCTTGGTGGATCCGAAGAAGATCAACCTGAGCAGATTCCCCATATTTTACTCAAATCTTTTTAAAGTCTGGTCTCTTTTAACAGTGCAAAGGGCACACAGCACAAGTTCTCTTTACTGGTTTTTAAAGGAACCTCTGATCTATGGCTCAAGACTGGACATAACTTGTGAAAAGCCAATTCATGCAGTTACTTTTAGCCTGCTCAGGTCTGGAGTCACCACACTAGGCCACTTATTTCGGTTGGCTGGATCAGACTTTGGGAATACCAGGAATGTTGCAGATCATTTGGGTGTGAGATCCATCCGTGTTATTGCCCAACTCCTGGAGAAATGGCGGGCTTCATTAACAAGTGGAGAGTTACAAATGCTGGGAGACTTCATCAGTGGGTTGTGCAGTCCAGACTGCAGTGATCCTTTCCCTAACTTTACTTTGTCTCCCAATCTTATGGATTGCACTGGGATTTATTTGCAATGTGATGAATTGACATTCTTGGGTCCAAAGCCAGCAAAGGGTAAAGCCTTGTACCAAACGTGTGTTAAGTCTTTAAATAGAAAGATACTGGACAAGAGAACAGACACACCCTGGCGTACTGTTTTGCAGGTAGAGGAGAGTTTTAAACCTCAATGGAGAGCGTTTTACAAGTCACCATTGACAAAGAAAATTGGGGATTTGCAGTGGAGAATTCTGCATGGTGCTGTTGCAGTCAATGCATTTGTTTCTGTTTTAAACCCCGATGTAGGCCAAGAGTGCCCATTTTGTTTTTCAAGAGAAACTGTATTTCATGCTTTTATGCAGTGTGTGAGGCTAAGACCTTTATTTGCTATTTTGCAAATGCTCTTTGTTCAGCTTCACGAAATCTTTTCATCAGAGACTTTTATCTTTGGTTTTAAATATGTACAGAAACGACGTTATAAATGCCAGCTGATAAATTTCATTCTTGGTCAAGCAAAAATGGCTATCTATGTCAGTCGAAGAAACAAAGTTGAGCAAATGTCTAGTGAAGACTTGGTATTAGTTTTCTCAATTTTAGTGAGATCTCGTATTTTAATTGATTTTCGTTTCTATAAGGCAATGAAAAACCTTGATTCATTTGAACAGACATGGTGTCACTGTGGTGCGCTGTGTAAAATTGAGGATGAAAATGTGTTTTTTGCTACTTTTTTGAAGAGGGCTGGATCCCCTGATTAAATTATATGTTTTGTTTTTTGTATTTTTTTTGTATATTTATTCATTCAATATTGTGTCAAATGATCTGATAATGTTCTTGTGTGTTTTTCAAAGCTTATAATAAAAAGTTGTTGAAAAATCAAAAAAAATCTCTCTTTCTCTCTCTTCTCTCTCTCTTCTCTCTCTCTCCTCCCTCTCTCTCTCTTCTCCTCTCTCTTCTCTCTCTCTCTCTCTCCTCTCTCTCTCTTCTCTCTCTCTCTTCTCCTCTCTCTCTCTCTCTCTCTCTCTTCTCTCTCCCTCTCTCTCTCTCTCTCTCTCTTTCGGCAGACACCATAGGTGAGGATGCGGGCATGGCGGACCCATAACACATAGAGACATTTGTAATCTTTGCAAATGAGAAAGGAGCTTGCAACAAGATGGTGGTTACAGTGTGTGTGTGTGTGTCTCTCTGAATTGGTGGGAGGGTGGGTGTCTGTGTGCTTATTGTACTAACCAGGTTAGAATGACCTCAATGTACAAGGAATTATAATTGGAATGAATGGGGAGGTCAGACGTTTCTAAGAACTCATCTCACTCACACACACGATCTGGTCTGCAACTGCACTCACGCATCACAGCTGGGGCTCATGCAGGTCTCTGCTGCATGACGTGAGTGGGTGGCGGGAATATGCATTTCCACTAACAAACGTTCTGTTTCACATAGACACACACGCACACATACACACACACGCACGCACACACGCACGCACGCACGCACACACGCACGCACGCACGCACGCACGCACGCACGCACACACATACACACATACACACACACATACATACACACACACATATTACACACACACACACACACTTTCTCTCTCTCTCTGTCACACAGACAAACATACACAAACAAACATGTAGACGCACATATGCACAGATCCAAAAACACAGGAAAGGAGGAGTGCATTGGGGGACCTGACAGTCTGTTGCTTAGATACATTTTCATTGCTTTTACTGTAAGAGACTTAAGGTAATGCATAGAATATAGTCCAGGCAAAATAGCGTTTTACGACAGACTAATTGTAAAATAATTTTTTTCAGCATAGATCATTTCTATGAGGTGTCCAGAACAACATACTAAAAGTCCTAAGAAATCCTAGTTGAGGAAATATGTTTAATTCTCATCAATCTGAGATGTGTGCTAATAATGCATGGCAAAAATACACCTCAAAAATGTAATTTTTTTCCTTTACTCCTATCAAAATGAAACTTTACACAATGAAAGTACCCATGAAAAGTAAAACAATTTGTATTACAAGTTTCTTTTGAAATTAATTTGTATATGCAAATGAGCTATACACTAATCGAATATGCCCAAAATACATCCAAATAGGCTTATTTTTTTCCTTTACTCCTACCACAATAAAACTTTACATAGTAAAAGTATACATGAAAAGTAACTTTTTTGTATTACAAGTTTCTTTTGAAATTAATTTGAATATGCACATGAGCTCCACACTTATTGAATATGTCCATAGGCAGAAACACCTTCATATGTATGACAAATACATCGGCCCAATCTTCATCCAATCATCCTACTGCCAATGGGAGATGGCAATGCTGCTTTTAGACTGGCCTCTAACCTGAAAACTGCCTGGCTTGGTAGTACCTGCCAGGGGTATGGTGTTTCTGCCTATGCAATTAGGACATATTCAATAAGTGTGATGCTCATGTGCATATTTAAATTCATTTAAAAAGAAACTTGTAATACAAAAAAAGTTACTTTTCATGTATACTTTACTATGTAAAGTTTTATTGTGGTAGGAGTAAAGGAAAAAGATAAGCCTATTTGGATGTATTTTGGGCATATTCGATTAGTGTATAGCTCATTTGCATATTAAAATTCATTTTCAAAGAAACTTGTAATACAAAAAATGTTACTTTTCATGGGTACTTTCATTGTGTAAAGTTTCATTTTGATAGGAGTAAAGGAAAAAAATTACATTTTTGAGGTGTATTTTTGCCATGCATTATTAGCACACATCTCAGATTGATGAGAATTAAACATATTTCCTCAACTAGGATTTCTTAGGACTTTTAGTATGTTGTTCTGGACACCTCATAGAAATGATCTATGCTGAAAAAAATTATTTTACAATTAATTCTATTATTGGCTCCAAAAAGGGTTAATTTGCCTGGCCTAATATAGAATACAATATCCCTATATCTCTCTTTCTCTCTCCTTCTCTCTCCACCTCCCTATCTCTCTCTATCACACACACAAACATACATACACATACATTCATTCATCGATCGGAATAATTGACTGCTTCTTCATACATCCTTCCTGAATAAAATGCACACATACAGAGAAGTCAGTTCTAGCCCTAGCACAAACACATAGCTACCCTCAAGATACAATCACCACATACATGTAGGCAAATACTGACCTAAAAGCCAAAGATCACGGACACAGGGAGCATGAAATTGCACTGCAACGCCAGCTTAGGCAGGAAGAGCCTCTGAAACGTACTACACACACACTGAAACATACACACATACAACACACACACTGAAACATACACACACACAACACACACTGAAACATACACACATACTACACACACTGAAACATACACACATACTACACACACACTGAAACATACACACATACAACACACATTGAAACACACACACATACAACACACACTGAAACACACACACATACTACACACACACTGAAACATACACACAGATTACACACACACTGAAACATACACACAGACTACACACACACTGAAACATACACACATACTACACACACTCTCTGCACTACTGCTCAGATAAGCCCAACTCTACCCTTCCCCCAATAGTTGCGTGCCCAGCTTCAAATGTTCAATGAACCTCACACGGAGAAGAGTGACGTGTGGGAGTGAGTGTCTTGGTGTGTGTGTGTGTGTGTGTGTGTGTGTGTGTGTGTGTGTGTGTGTGTGTGTGTGTGTGTGTGTGTATGTGTGAGTGTCTGTGTGTGTGTCCACTCGCTTTGGGAATCCTTGCTCCATGCTGTTCATCCTCTGTGGGAGATGTGCTTCATGGTGATGGCACTACCAAATCTGGTCATGCGATCTGGATATTATTCACAGAACAGGACTCAACACCGGCAGAGAGGGAAAGAGGGAGATATATATATAGCGAGAGAGGAAGAGAGAGAAGGAGAGGGAGAAAGGCAAAAGAGAGAGGGTGATGGAGGAAAGTAGAATTCAGAACCACACAACAGGAGCTGGTATTAGCCAAGTATTGTACTTGTTTCCGATGGACACTGGACTATGGGTTTGAGGAGAATAACTTTGTTATCACTTTCAGCTGATGATCCTACAGTGTTACCATACCACCATAAGAGGAAAAACATGAATGTGTCATGAAACTGAACAGGGGTGATAGGATAAGAACATGGCTTCTATCTCCCACACAGTCTACACCCAGTTTACTATTGCTAATTACTATTGCTATTGCTACTACTACTATGCACCTTAGCTGATTTCTACACCCCCCCCCCCCCCCCATCTCCATTTCAAAAGGCACCAGTGCAGTGTCCCTGTCTCTCTGGTAAGTGATCTGGCTCTGATCTGAAGCAGTTCCACCAGATCCATGTCAGACTGAAGCCAGGTTTGACTCAGGTCTGCGCCACCTCTCTCTTCATAGCCAGCTTCTCTCTAGGATGACAGCAGTCATCAACCACATCATATGCATAATGGATTAGGAATGCACTTTATGAATAACTCATAGATCCTTATGGTTAAAACGTGTGAGGATCTTCAGTGACCCTCTCTATACCTCCCTCCTTCCATCTTCCTCTCTTCATCTCTTCTCCTCTTTTTTCTTTTCTTTTCTTCGTTCCTCTCACTCCATCACTCTTCCTGTTTATCCCAGCTGTAGCTCTGGCTGGGCGCTGACATTCTATGCTGCCGGAGTATCCGGGGAGACGGCCTATGTCTGGATTTGTTTTTGTCACCTCAGCGACCACACACTGTGAGTGTGTGTGTGTGTGTGTGTGTGTGTGTTTGTGTGTGTGTGTGTGTGTGCGCGCGGGCATGCACGTCTGCTTGTGTGTAAGCTTGCATTGCAAAGTGTGTGTGAATGTGCTATAAAAAAATATTTATGTACACTATTATGGGCTGCTTATGTGTCACATTCATGTTTATGCATGAGTGTGTGTGTTCATGTGACTGGCTGTGTGTGTGTGTGCGTGTGTGTGTGTGTTCATGTGACTGGCTGTGTGCGTGTGTGCGTGTGTGTGTTGTGTGTGTGTGTGTGTGTGTGTGTGTATGTGTGTGTGTGTGTGTGTGTGAGTATGTGTGTTCATGTGACTGGCTGTGTGTGCGTGTGCGTGTGCGTGTGCGTGTGTGTGTGTTGTGTGTGTGTGTGGTGTGTGTGTGTGTGGTGTTGTGTGTGTGTGTGTGTGTGTGTGTGCGGTACCTGTGAGAGAGCACTGTTAATTAAGGTGTGACAAACTGAGAGAGTCTACAGAGTGCTACAGCAGAGGTGAATATGATTCACACATACCCACATGAATATGCCACCCACATGCTGTCCTAAACTGTGTGTTCTCATGAAAGAAACAACCCTGAGGTAACTATCCTATAATAGCCCACTAACTATCCATCGCTGGCAAAATGACATTTTTTGTGACAGTTTTATGTACTTTTGATTGAAAATGGCCGTGGGCATAGGAGGTTTTTGGTAGAAAGCAAGGAAAACAATGGCTGCTGTCAGAACTTAACCTCTTGCAGTTCGACAATAAAGCAGACAACTAGATTGCAGTTTGATTTAGTCAGGTTTCAGTTTAAAAGCTTTTTCTGTTTCCTTTCTCCATAGTTTTATTGTTGAAGGGGTTGTTTTGTTGTTGTTGCTAGCTAGCTTTGCTCGGGTTAGCTATTTTCTAGTGCTAGAAATGATTGTTGAGTAGGATTGACTATCTGAGGACTAACTTCAAATAGCCTAAGATAAGATGTTGTAAGAGAAGATAGGCAGACTACAATAAGATAGGATTTACTTCTGTAATATGGAATGTGAATATGGAATGTGATAAAAACCTGGCCTATAAAGAAAGAACCTGAGATAAGATGTTTTCTGTAATACGACCCTTACGCTTTTGACACACACTCTCTCTCTCACACACACACACACACACACACACAGACATCTCTGTAGTGTGCTCAGTGCAGTAGCCTAGGATGCTCATGGATCAGCTACACTGGATATATTTAGGATTTTCTTCTTCTTCTTCTCCCCCTCTCTCTCTCTCTTACACACACATGCACACACAGACCCACATGCACACTTGCGCACACACACACGCACACAAACACAGGGATAGGTAGGCTACATCAGTCGTAGTGAGAGAGTGAGAGAGAGCCTAGTTGAGACATGATAATAGAAAAAAAGATAATTAATGTTGATAAGAAAGCTGTTTTATGTCCATATGAAATGATAAATAAAAGGAATTAAGTTGATTGGGAAATGACACCTCACAGCTCATTTTATGCTGGGGCAAAACTGGGTATCTCATGCATGGGCGATAACTGATACTGATTTAAATCTTTAAGCAATAAATCATTTTTCATCTGTCTCGCTCTCCTTCGTTCTCTCTCTCACTCTTTTTCTCCATCTCTCTCTCTCCATCTCTCTGGCCGTCATCCAGAGCACCTGTAATTACCGTAGTTAATTATGTGAGTTTGTTCAGCAGAGAGGCTTCGACACTCACCCTCATTGACCCACCATTAGTCTTGTCAAAAGCCCTAAAAAGGAGAAACCAGATACCACCACACACCACCACACACACACACACACATACACATACACATACACATACACATACACATACACATACACATACACATACACATACATACACACACAGTACAAATATGTGAAGCAATATAATTATATGTGAAACATTTCAGTTTTGGATTTTGTGTGTGTGTGTGTGTGTGTGTGTGTGTGTGTGTGTGTGTGTGTGTGTGTGTGTGTGTGTGTGTGTGTGTGTGTGTGTGTGTGTGTGTGTGTGTGTGTGAGAGTCTGTGTGTATTCTTAGCACAGGAGTCATGATATTGGTCTAATATTGGGCTCATTAATAACACAGTAGGATCCAGAGCAGAACACACCCACCACACACACACACACACACACAAACACACACACCCACCCACCCACACACATACGCACACACACACACACACACACACACACACACACACACACACACACACAGACATACATACAGATACACATGTACTATAGACATGTGAACAAATGCAAACACAAACACACACATGCATACACATTGTCTATGAACAACTGTAGAGACACAAATACACACACAAAAACATACAGTACACATAGGTAGACAATCATGCATGTGTATAATATTACATGGATGGAGCTGATATACCTTCCCCTAGCCTTTTTCCACAAACTAATATTTGCATCTCAGCTTATATAAAAACTCATGCACCATTTCACACAGAGATCTGTAGCCTCCTTTACTAAAAGCCATTTCCAGTCGCACTGGAGTTATGAGATAACACAGGCCAAGGCAGGCGACTGTTCCCAATGGAGCCATGCTTTATTGAGCCAAGATATCAGAGCTTCACGTTTGACCAGGATACATTTTATGCTTCTGTCAACATCAATGATGCGCCAGCTGCATTTCGAACATGCTCACACACACGTGCACACACACACACACACACACACACACACACACACACACATACACACACACACACACACACAGACACACACAGACATACATACACACACACACACTGAAAGGGGAGTTTTTCTGCCGGCCAGATGGCCAGAATTTCCCATATACACCACGAAGGAGTCCAACAGCACTGGGTCTCATGCCCATAGCCTTTACAGTGTATACTGTAGTGTAAAGGTATATTATGAGTTTGTATCTCACTCAGAAACATAAATCTAACGTAGCACCCCTAACCTAATGTACAGTTATAGATGTGAGATCAAATAATTAGTACGAGGAGAAGTAGTTGAGAGAATGCCTGTGATCGTTGCATAGCCAGCTTTGCTGTCTTCATTGTTGCTGTAATCGTTATTGTCATTGTTAGAGTTCCTGTAGGTCAACGGTTATGGCAACACACCAAGGTCAGCAGTGTGATACCTTTTACGTGAAAGCGTCTACTAAATGAGTCTGCTAAATGAGTCTACTAAATGAGTCTACTAAATGAGCCTACTGAACATAAATCTCATCCTACTCGATCTCACTCAAACTGAAGGACAGAGGAGTCTAGGAGAGGTTATATACCTCCATTGCAGAGACTGAGGCAAGATGGCCAAAGCAGAGAATGCCCTCTCTAGCCCTGTCCCTCCCCCACACACGTGCAGTCGGCTCCCATTCATCTCAGATGCATATGAGGCATTGAACACAATAGACAGGAACTGCATACAGTACACATAGTCAAACATGGGCATTTAACATAATAGACAGGAACGGCATGCAGGACACATAGTCAAACATGGGCATTTATTCATCTGAAACTAAGCAAGTTTTAAAGTATCAGTTTTTTAACGTAGGAACTGTCATAATAACTGTACCTGTAATTTTCCTTATTAATAATAATAATAATAACTATCATAGTCCTTGCAGGAAAAAATACAGCATTCATTGGAAGTATTTCATAAATCAGGTCAAGTCAAGTTTTACTATCCCACTAGGGGTGGAATCACAAGGCATCACAATACATGAAATTTGTAATATCTTACCCAGTCTCAACATGGCAGAGAAAGAGATCATTACTGTGAGACAGAGATCATATACTGTGAGACAGAGATCAATAATCAATACTGTGAGACAGAGATCATTCAGAGACAGAGATCATTACTGTGAGACAGAGATCAATACTGTGAGACAGAGATCATTCAGAGACAGAGATCATTACTGTGAGACAGAGATCAATACTGTGAGACAGAGATCAATACTGTGAGACAGAGATCAATACTGTAAGACAGAGATCAATACTGTGAGAAGGAGATCAATACTGTGAGACAGAGATCAATAATCAATACTGTGAGACAGAGATCATTCAGAGACAGAGATCATTACTGTGAGACAGAGATCAATACTGTGAGACAGAGATCAATACTGTGAGACAGAGATCAATACTGTGAGACAGAGATCAATACTGTGAGACAGAGATCAATACTGTAAGACAGAGATCAATACTGTGAGAAGGAGATCAATACTGTGAGACAGAGATCATTAATCAATACTGTGAGACAGAGATCATTCAGAGACAGAGATCATTACTGTGAGACAGAGATCAATACTGTGAGACAGAGATCAATACTGTGAGACAGAGATCAATACTGTAAGACAGAGATCAATACTGTGAGAAGGAGATCAATACTGTGAGACAGAGATCAATAATCAATACTGTGAGACAGAGATCATTCAGAGACAGAGATCATTACTGTGAGACAGAGATCAATACTGTGAGACAGAGATCAATACTGTGAGACAGAGATCAATACTGTGAGACAGAGATCAATACTGTAAGACAGAGATCAATACTGTGAGAAGGAGATCAATACTGTGAGACAGAGATCATTAATCAATACTGTGAGACAGAGATCATTCAGAGACAGAGATCATTACTGTGAGACAGAGATCATTACTGTGAGACAGAGATCAATACTGTGAGAAGGAGATCAATACTGTGAGACAGAGATCATTAATCAATACTGTGAGACAGAGATCAATACTGTGAGAAGGAGATTATTACTGTGAGACAGAGATCATTAATCAATACTGTGAGACAGAGATCAATACTGTGAGAAGGAGATTATTACTGTGAGACAGAGATCATTAATCAATACTGTGAGACAGAGATCAATACTGTGAGAAGGAGATTATTACTGTGAGACAGAGATCATTAATCAATACTGTGAGACAGAGATCAATACTGTGAGACAGAGATCATTACTGTGAGAAGGAGATTATTACTGTGAGACAGAGATCATTAATCAATACTGTGAGACAGAGATCAATACTGTGAGAAGGAGATTATTACTGTGAGACAGAGATCATTAATCAATACTGTGAGACAGAGATCAAT
>NC_045163.1:11808381-11809693 GCF_900700415.2 Clupea harengus | reverse complement strand
TATGATGGCTGAAGTTCAAGCACTCGGTACTGGAAGACAAATAGGAATAGATATCTGGACAGTCTTTAATTATAACTTGACAGAAAATAAAACACAATGCACCGCAATAACCGGAGAGAAACCTTGTGGCTTCAAAATAGGTGGGAAGAACACAACAAGAGGCACCTGAAAGCGCACAAGACAACCCTGCCATTTATGCCAAGGTAAATTTAAGCAATATAGTACGAGTGCGAGTGGGGTAGGTAAGGGATATTCCCACGGGTGGTGTTCGGCCGTAGCCACGAGGCCGGAGGCCGAGTGGCGCAGGCAACAACACCCGTGGGAATATCCCTTACCTACCCCACTCGCACGAGTACTATATTGCTTTTATAAAACAATTTTATAGTCAACCAATTAACATATAAACACGAAGTTATTGATTAAAAAAAATTTATTTCGCCATTGTTTCCGCAACAAAAAAATAGTTCCATTGTCAACGTCTTTTGGAATTATAAGAACTTTGAATTAACGGTTATCGCTTAATTGTATCAACGTGCTATAGAATGTTTCATCGCGGAGTGATTTATTATTAGCTGTGAAAAGTCCGAGTTGGGATGTCCTGGGATATTCCAACTCATGGAACGTCTCTTGTCCAATCAGAAACAGCTAAATAATTCAATAGAACCCAATTGTTTTATAATAGCTAGTAACTGTCAATGATAATTAGCTAATGTTAACTAGTTATTCGAATATATTAGCCAACGTTAAGTTAACTTCAAAGGGGCAGTCGAGTGTATAGGTTGTGTCAGCTTGGATAACTAGCTAGTCATTTTCGATTGAAACCTCCCGTTTGGCTTGGCAAATGAGTTCCAAAACTTTTAGCTAGCTAACGTTGGCTAACTATGAGGTAGCATAGCTAAGTTATACTAGCTATCGATAACTAGCTAGTAAACACATTGCAGAGTGGACTATAGGACAGGCCACGCATGACATTAATCAAGAAAAAATAAATGAATATGTGATTGGTTTACATATCCTTGTCTATTTATGCAATTGTTATTATCATTGGCACTACTATCAACTCTCAAACTATCCGTCTAGCTAAATACTGTATGTTGGTTATCAGATTGCACAGCAATTCATATGGAGGATATGTGGTTGATTTAACTAAGGCCAGGTAGGCATAGTAGTTGTATTGTGTTATCAGATCATTTGAATCTTCAAAATCTAGACTTGATATTCTCTTATATTTTAATGATAATACTGTTAATTAAGTATTGCCTTAAAATTATTATTTACATTGAACTCATTGGAATTCAGCTGTAGGCATAGG
>NC_045163.1:11798381-11803381 GCF_900700415.2 Clupea harengus | reverse complement strand
ATGTTGGAATTCTGGGAATATTTGTGTTATTTTGTCAAAATAATAGTCTCTAAGACTTTGGTTATGGTTGCAGTAATCAGGAAGTGTAGCTCCGTCTCTACTGTTCCCTGGTTACAGAAGGAGCACAGCCTCTCCTCTCTGGGTAGCCAGGTCTGTCTGTGTCGGCCGACTTCTACTGCCAGGTTGTGCTCACTCAGTCTGTATTTTAGTTAAAGTTTTCCGCATTTTTTTATCAGACACTGTGGTCAGGTAATTTGCCACGGTGTACTGTCTGTTTAGTGATACATATGTTTCTAATTTGTTCTGGGATTTTGTTAATTTTGCCCAGTGATCTCTATATTTTTCTTTTTCTTTCATAATGATTTGGTTGGGTCTGATTATCTGAGATCTTGAGTTTTGAGGCTGAGGTCGTCGTTGTGTAATGACCTGGGTGGGTGATGGTTCACCCAGCCTCAGGACAAGTAAGCAGAGGGGACTCCTTTGTGGGTTCAACTCCTGGCAGCATAGGGCTTTGTAGGAAAAGGAGAGTGGGTCACTTGTTTTAATATGATTCCAGAAATTTAGGGCTTGTTTTTGGATCTTTAATATTAGAGGGTATTGGCCTAATTCAGCTCTACATGCAGAGTTGGGAGCTTTTCTCTGCACTCTCTCTTCTCTCTCTCCTTCCTGTCTCTCTCTCTCTCCTTCTTCTCTCTCTCTCCTTCTCTCTCTTCCTCTCCTTCTGTCTCTCTCTCTCTTCTCTTCTCTCTCTTCTCTCTCTCCTGTCCTTGTCTCTCTCTCTCTCCTCTCTCTCTTCTCTCTCTCTCTCTCTCTCTTGCTTTCTCTGAGTGCATGCTGGGAGCGAGTGGGAAACGCGGAAACGTGAGTGAGTGAGGAGCACTGGCCGCTGTGCCAGGAACGACTGTTCTTTCCAATTTTCTTTTTTCTATCCTTATATTTAATGTACTTTTTTCTCTAGAACATTAAGGTTTATTTTTGTTTTGGTTAGTGAAAACAGCACGTAGGGTGTTTTTGTTTGTTTTGTGTGTGGTGTTTCCCGGGCGTCTGCTCCCAGCGTTGTGCTGGTGGTATGGCTGTCCCTGGTATGGGTTTTGAACAGCTTACGAGGCGTCATGGAATCAAAATTGCATCGACTGCCAGCGTAGAAGATTGTAGTTTGGTTATTGGAGAAATTGTAGGGCATGGTAATATTTTATCAGCGGCCCGCATGAACAACGCTGTTGTTCTGTTTTTGAGAACCACTGAAATGGCCAACGAGGTAGTTGAAAGTGGAGTATCGATCAATGGTGTTTTCACATCTGTCCTTCCACTTTCTACCCCGTCCAAAAGAGTAACCTTGTCGAACGTACCACCATTCATTAAAGATGAGGTTTTATTACAAACGCTTTCACGGCATGGTAAAGTAGTGTCGCAGATCAAGAAGATTCCAATTGCGAGTAAATCTCCGCTTTTAAAACATGTCATGTCTTTTAGGCGTTTCGTGTACATGGTTTTAAAAGATAACAAAGATGAATTAGATCTGACACTGAATGTAAAGGCTGATAACTTTAATTATGTTGTTTATGCAACCACGAACTTTATGAGATGTTTTGGTTGCGGTCTAACTGGACATCTCATACGCGCTTGTCCCGATAAACGAGGAAATTCAGATGATGCTTCTGGACAGAGCGAAAACGTTGGTAGGCCTAGTGGTGATGCAGGGGAGAAGCAGGCTGCCGAGACTGGTGAACCTTGTGCTGGTGAGACGGCAACCATTTCACCTACTGTCGGTGAGACAGACGACGCAGATGTTCCTCAGGAACAAGAAAAAATACGTCAGATTCACTAAATGAGATGGCAAGTTCGGAGGGAAGTGTTGTGGACAATGCCGAACGTGAAAGCGCAGATGTTCTACAAGACAACAATGTTACATTAACTGACAATAGTGAAGTCCAGACAGCAACGGATGTAAATCTAATGGAAATGGATGCAAGAATTTTTAAACTACCCCCAGAGAAGAGAAAACGCTCTCATGTAAATAAAAGTGCTAAAAAGAAACTCGTTGACTTAAGCTCGTCTGATGCCGAGAGTGAGAGTGATTTCTCAGACTGCAGCATAACTTGCAGTTTGCATCAGAGTGGGTATGCTAACCGCACTTACAGCAGTGATGACGTTAAAACGTTTCTGAAGGAAACAAAGCATGTGAGAAATGTACGAATTGATGATTATTTCCCTGATGTGGAACAGTTCATTTCAAAGACGAGGTCATTTATGCATGAGGGCTGTTTTACTGAACAGGAGGTCTACCGTTTGAAAAAAACTGACCAAGCTTAAGGTTCTATTGAGTAGCAATGACAAAGCCTAAATTATTGTCTTCTGTGATGGAAGTGTGTGTACAGCTCTTTTTATTTTTATTCTTTATCATGGGTGAAATTCGTGTTGCCTCTTTAAACATAAACGGGGCTAGAGAACAGAAAAAGAGAGCTGTTTTGTTTGAAACGATAAAACAAAAAAAGTTTGATATTGTTTTTGTTCAGGAAACGCATTCTGATGCGTTGAATGCAGTTGACTGGGCAAGAGAATTTGATGGGCTGTCTGTTTTAAGCCACAACACCTCAAATAGTGGTGGGGTTGCTATTTTATTTTCTCGCACTTTTACCCCCCTATCATATCAAGTTGAGGAAATTGCCAAAGGTAGACTTTTGAAAGTAAAAGCCCAATTTGAAAATCATTTTTTTGTTTTTATTTGTGTCTATGCGCCTACTATGGCAATTGACAGAATGCTTTTTTTAAATAGTCTGGAAAATGCCTTACATGGTCTTGATTCACAGGAGTTTTTACTTCTGGGAGGGGATTTTAACTGTACTGAAAAAGCCATAGACAGGAACCATGTTGAGCCGCACATGCCCTCACGAAGACGGCTCATTGAGTTGAAAAATTCAAATGTCCTTGTGGACATTTGGAGGAATTTCCACACTAGTGACAGGCAGTATACATGGGTTCATGCGTATAACAATCTATTGTCTTTGGCCAGACTGGATAGGTTTTATGGTTTTAAACACCAGCGTAGTATTTTTAGAAACTGCTCCATCATTCCAGTCGGTTTTTCAGACCACAGTTTAGTTGTTTGTTCTTTTTCTTTAAATTCTGTTAAGCCAAAAAGTTCCTACTGGCATTTTAATACTAATTTATTGTCTGATGTCCATTTTAAGGATGTGTTCACATACTTTTGGAATGATTTTAGAACAACGAAACCTTCCTTCCAGTCATTACAGCAGTGGTGGGATTTTGCCAAGGTGCAGATAAGACAGCTAAGTCAAGAGTACACTGTCAATGTCACAAGGGACATAACTCAAAGCATGGAAACATTAGAAAAAGAAATAATTGAGCTTCAGAACTTAGCTGAAAACACAGGCCAGCAGGCCCACACTGAAAATTTTAGAGTTAAGAAAATGAATTGGCTAAACTACTAGGTATAACAGCACAGGGAGCTCTGGTCAGGTCCCGCTTCCAAAGTGCGGAGTTGATGGATGCACCATCAAAATTCTTTTTTAATTTGGAGAAAAAAAATGGACAAAAAAGATTTATTCATGCTCTACGTTCAGAGGATGGGACACTGCTGTCTGACCATGCCGACATACGCAGGAGAGCAGTTGGCTTCTATGAGGAGCTATACAAAAGCGAGATCTTCCAGAACCAGGCTGAGGACAGTGTCTTTCTTGACAAATTACCTCAGGTGTCCACAGAGGCTAATGTAGACCTCGGTAGGGCTTTGACCCTAGAGGAACTGGACATAGCCCTCCAAGGGATGCAATGTGCCAAAGTTCCGGGCGTCGATGGCATTCCTATTGATTTTTATAAGTCCTTTTGGCCCGAAATGGGTGAAGATATACTGGCTGTACTTAGTGACAGTTTAGCCAAGGGGCGACTGCCACTGAGTTGCCGCAGAGCGGTGCTCTCTCTGCTGCCCAAAAAAGGTGACCTGAATGACATAAAGTCATGGAGGCCTGTGTCATTACTCTGTAGTGAGTATAAACTGCTCTCTAAAACATTGGCCAATAGACTGAGCAAGGTTTTGGAGCAGGTCATCCACCCTGACCAGACCTATTGTGTACCAGGTAGACTAATTCACAATAATATCTCTTTTATCAGAGATATCTTTGATTTAGGCAAGTTTTTTAACCTGGAGTTTGGTCTGGTATCTATAGACCAAGAGAAGGCATTTGACAGGGTTGAGCACAACTATTTGTGGAGTGTTCTGGCAGCTTTTGGCTTTAGTCCACATTTTATTGATTTAATAAGAGTTCTGTATTGTGACATTGAGAGTATGCTCAAAGTTAATGGTGACTTGTGTGCTCCTTTTAAAGTGCATAGGGGTGTTAGACAAGGATGTGCCTTGTCTGGTATGCTATATGCCTTGGCAATAGAGCCCCTTTTAATAAGGCTAAGAAAAGAGCTACATGGGGTGACTATTCCAAATTGTGGAAATGCCTTTCAGGTGTCTGCATATGCAGATGATGTTGCTGTGTTCGTAAGCGGGCAGAGGGATGTGAATGTGATGTTGAATATGTTTGAAGATTTTAGAGCCATTTCCTCTGCAAAAGTTAACTGGTCTAAAAGTACAGCTATGCTGGTTGGGAAGTGGTCAGATGGAGGGCCAAGTTTACCAGATAGCTTACATTGGACCAGGGAAGGTTTTAAATATCTTGGAGTATTTCTAGGGGATGAAAAGTTCATACAGAAAAATTTTGAAGGTTCTGTAGAAAAAATAAAGGGACGCCTTCACAACTGGAAGTTTTTAATTAGTAAATTGTCTTACAGAGGGCGTGTCCTTATTATTAACAATTTGGCTGCATCCTCCCTCTGGCATCGGCTTGCTTGTATAGATCCTCCAACACACCTGCTGTCTAAAATCCAGTCAATCTTGGTAAACTTCTTCTGGGACAATCTGCATTGGGTACCACAGAATGTTTTATATCTGCCCAAAGGGGAAGGTGGACATGGACTTATTCACTTACAGA
>NC_045163.1:11790881-11793381 GCF_900700415.2 Clupea harengus | reverse complement strand
CAACTCCCATATGATGATATGGCAGCAGCAATGCAAATGCATGAGAGCACTACAGGAGGAACTCAAAACTGATCAACACTGATAATGCTGAGTGTGTTAAGTAAGACCCACACTCCCAATCTAGAAACACACACACACACACACACACATATACATACAAATACACAGATATACACATATAAGCATTTTAATGTTAAATATGTGTATGCTCTCTTTCTCTCAACATGTTCACAAAATGCACATTTATCTCCCAAAATGATAAAAGCACCATCGGTTTTGCAGATACACACACACACGCACACACACACACACACACACACACACACACACACACACACACACACACACAAACACACACACACACACACACACACACACACACACACAAACACAAACACTAACAGGTCCAGGAGACCTAGGTGGTGGAACAACATAAGAGGATTACTAAGGTGCTGTTGGTAAGAGATTTAGATAAGAGTGCATGGGAATATGTGTGTGTGTGTGTGTATGCCTGTGTGTTTGTGTGTGTGTGTGTGTTTATGCGTGTATGGAGGAAAAATGAAAAAGCAACCAGTGGTTAACATCATCAAATGGATCTCCATGTCTGGAATCCTGGCTGATTCATTGCCAACCTAACATTTGACACACGGCTTATACATCTTAGCAGAGATGCTGTTATACATTAGATACATGGGGCCTTACATATACATATATACACATCTTAGCAGAGATGCTGTTATACATTAGATACATAGGGCATAGGGCATAAGGGGAGATTACCCTTTGGTTTCCAGTTACAAGACTTGTACTAAGTCAGTGAGCCACTTGTGTTTTAAAAGTCTACATGTACATTGGAAGTCTTATGGTTATTCTACGGATATTCAGATACTGCCCCAATGGCTTCTGTGAGGTTCACAACGCACAGGGAGGCGTCAGTTTGCCATCAGTGTGGCAAACTCGGTATTCATTTTAAAAACCCTGATCGCGAGAAGTTGATATAATGTTGTTGACAGTTGAGTTGTTGAGTCATTAACGTTGGCTAGTTGTCTTTGACAAACAGCTTTGACATGCCATGTGACGTGTCACTCACACTGGCAAAAATGTTGCCTGTAACGCTATTGCATGCATTTCTCTACAGTCATTTTTGGTATCATTTTAATACACTGCCATTCCATCCACATTATCCGCATCAAGGATATTATAGGACCCTATATACATCATTCTAGACAAACAAACACACACACACACACAGAGACAGACACACACACACACACTCACACACACACACACTGACACACACAGACAGACACACAAAGATTAACAACTAGGTATTTGTGCAGTCAATCTTTCCAGCTGAAATGTTGCATGGTCTCGCTACGTTTAAAGCTTAATTACAAGTGCTGACAGACATCAGAGCTGCTCTCTTCTGGTTTTAATAGCTTTAATTATTTATTGATTGCAAAGACCCAAAAGACCGCAGGAACACCAGGGAATGTCTGACCCGAATTTGTATGGGTAAACACACACACACATATGCACAGTGGAACTGTGAACCAAACCACAGGAATACACACACACACCCACACCCACACTCATAAATGCACAGTAGAACTGTGAACCAAACCACAGGAACACACACACACACACACAAAATGCACATGCACTGACACACAAACATACGTATGTGTGTGTGTGTGTGTGTGTGTGTGTGTAAAAATCCACTAAGAACATCATTAGCAATCATCGTTAGGTGCTTTTCTAGTACAAGTAGCCTCTGCACATGACACACATACACACACACGTACACACACATATACCAAACACACACACAAGCACACAAAAACACACACACTCACATAGAGTTGTAGGGTTCAATTTAATTCAGCTTCTAACAATGTAAGCGTACACACACACACACATTTCTCTCTTTCGTGCTCTCTCTCACAGTCTCACTCACTCGCTAACTCTCTCTCTCTTACACACACACACACAAACACACAAATAAACAAATTCTATTTTTCATTATGAAACAGTCTTGAATTATACTATTACTTACAAATGTATCGAAAATGTAAAATACTGGAGCACTCTCCCTCTCCCTCTGTCTGTGTATCTCACACACATTCACACACACATACACACACATGCAAACACAAACACACACATATTTACACAATCATAGACACAGGAACGGAATTCCAGCCCGGTTCTTCATGAATACATACATCAAATACATAGATATGGTGCAGATATGCACTGCCCACAAGCTATATGAATAATGTATTTAATAATATCTGTGTGTGTGTGTGTGTGTGTGTGTGTGTGTGTGTGTGTGTGTGTGTGTGTGTGTGTGTGTGTGTGTGTGTGTGTGTGCGTACCTGTCTGCATATTTGTATCTGTCTCCATACCTACATTAGTATGTGTGTGTATTCATTCATGTGTAAATGTGTGTGAGAGGAATTGTGTCTGTATATGTAAATGTTGGTGCTGTTTAAAACTG
>NC_045163.1:11783381-11785881 GCF_900700415.2 Clupea harengus | reverse complement strand
AAGACTTTCAAACACGGCAGATTTCACCTCCATACATTTCTCTTGTGGACTGTGTGAACCTGACTTGTGTCCATTCCATAACGAAGGTGAACCGAGACGTTTTTACATCATGAGAGCTACAGGTAAGCACAACTAATCTAGGGCATTAAACTGAAATGTTAGCTTGTTTGCTCACTGAGACATTAAACTGAGATGTTAGCTTGTTTGCTTGTGTTCTGATCTGGGGCATTAAACTGAGATGTTAGCTTGTTTGCTCACTGAGACAAAACCTCCCATAATACTCGTTTTCCTCCTTAACAAGCTGCACGTGTCACCACATAAGTTCTGACAGTCTTTACCATGGCAACCAACAACCTTTTCTGACTCTCCCCAGCAGGGTCCGAGCGACAGCTTTGGCTTCCGTGACCTCTGACCCCATCCCTGCTCAGTGATGTGGATTATCACAGTCAGAATGTACACAGAAACGGTCCAATCACAATGCTTAAACTCTGAGGATTCTAGCACGCTTAATAACAACGCTTAATCGCCTGGTAACAACATATGGGGCCAGCAAACATTTTTTACTGGAGATTTCCACTCTTTCCCCCAAAGCAGTGAAGCACACAGTCCCTGATCACATCCAAATTCCTGTGAAGGACATGGATGTCCAAAATATGCAGAGTGTGTGGCGCTCTACCCACTGGCTCTGACTGACTGATGTGAGTGGTGATGTGAGCCATGTGTCCCCCCGAAGCAGTTAAATAAACTATGGCTGTAAACGTGTGTAGTATGTGTATGTATCTGAGTATTTCACTCTTTGATGCAGCATCCCTGACTATTTGTTTAAGAATTAGCAAGAGGGTAGACTTTTCATATTCAGAGTGCCCCCTTCTTGTCTTGTGAAGGACATATAAACACAGCTACAAGCCAAGGCAATTCACTGTTGTTGTGTCCTCTGGGTTGGAAACTATGTGAAAACTTAAGTACAGATTATACAGCACAATGTCGCTAAATAATATAATAAACTAAACTATACTATAATATCCTAAATATATAACATCACCAACATACATGCCTTTTAGCTCTATTGTTCTTCTTATGGCTGCTTTAAGTCTTACTTGTGTTTTATTCTTCATTTGCGAGTGCAATAATCATAACTCCAGAGTGTACTTGGAAACAGGGTTAGATTAGCTTCAGGGTTGGTATTAGAAATAAGTAATTGTACAGTACGCGCTTATAAACGGAGACCATGCTAGCATGTAAAGGTTACCGGGTTGTGAGGCTGAAGGCAGCTCTTTTTGACTATATCTCTCTGAGACACACATGCTCACAGGTAGGGAAGCCAAAGGTCATGTTTAATAACGGATCTGAGAGCAGTACTCACGCTGGAAGCTGTCATCGTTAATCCTGAAAGCGTTACTAGTTTTGTCCAATACACTTCCGCTCACACATCTGTTCTCGGTGGAGCACTCCGTTGCCTCGTCCTAATGAGCCGAACGCTTAAGCTCGCCGGCTGATGGCCGTCCAGAAACACCTTTCTCCTCCTACATTCAGCCTTCATTACGAGCCAGTGTCAGGGTGTCATTTCCCAAGGCCGGCTCTCTGATTAATTATCCTGAGGTAGTTTCCCCATCACGCGGGTGACATGACGAGTTGTTCCTCCGACGAGCCTAGCTCTTCAGTGGTGACAAACCAGCCGGTAATTACGCAGGCAGAAACCAAAGCGCAGACAGGCTTTCATTATCCAATTTGGATTCCTGAACTCGCTCAGGCCTGGTGCTGACGAAACGATCTAACCTTTAACTACGAAATGATGTATAATGTCTCCACTCTAAGGGCACACGGAAATCTACAACAATCACATCTTCTCTTGATTCTCCATCTCATTTGGAATGTTTTCGTGTCCCATTCCTCTGAGCTCTCAAAAAGGCAGATGAAATCTGACACGTTAAACGTTACAGCTGTTAGTGATGAGAAAACACTCTGAGAGCACGTCTCCGTGCCTGTTTTGACCCGCCTTTCAATTGCAGCCATCAATCTCAGCAGTCAGAGACTGAAGATCACGCTGCAGATACTAAAGGAAGCGTTGCAACATTTTGGACCTCCATCAAGCTATCAAGTGATAAGCAAATGAAACACACAGATACACAAACACACAGACACACACAATGCTATTGTAGGACGACTAAGTTTATACTGAGAAATACAATAAACAAGTCGTCACCTCACATGTCACCTCACATTTGTGTGTCAAAACAGCACTGTGTTAAAACACCACTAAGACATTGGCACAGTCCTCATTTTACAGTAACACACACAAAAATACACATACACACAAACATACACACACTCATAAACACACACACACGTGCACTTGTGTGCTTCTCATATCAAGAAACGCACAGTACAGCAGTCTTTCCATCATCAGTTTCCTGGAGACTGACATTTGATTGAGAGCAACATGACAGCTCACTACCCTCAAGGTCAATTCCACTGACTCACACAGAGCATAGGCCAACCA
>NC_045163.1:11778381-11780881 GCF_900700415.2 Clupea harengus | reverse complement strand
AAATTTTCTCTCTCTCTCTCTCTCTCTCAAACTCTCCCTCTCTCACTCTCTCTCTCCCTCCCCCCCCTCTCTCTCTCTCTCTCTCTTGCCCTCACTATTTCTCTCTTCACCTCTCAATTACATTTTAGAAGCTTTATTGGCTATGATACATGTCAGATTTCATATAGCCAAACCATTTACAACATGACAAACATTCAAGGACTATTAGAAATTACAATATGTGTATGAAAAGCAATCAAGGACTATTAGAAATGACCACATGTGTATGAAAAGCAGCCAAGGACTATTAGAGATGATAAACAAACAAACATATCTCTGTTCCACTTCTGTTCCTCCTTTGCCCAGCTTGATGTACGAACCCCCTATAGAACAACAATAAGCTCATGGTATCTTGTTATGGACATTTTGTCCTCTGCATTATATAATTCATCATCTGTGTCATCATGTCGTCTTTGCTTATAGGAAGGGCAAACTTGCTATATATAAACTACATAGATATATGTACATATGTACATATATCAACTCTCTTTCACTCTCCCTCTCCCTTTCTCTCTCCCTCTCCATCTCTCTCTCCCTCTCTCTCTCTCTCTCTCTCTCTCACTCACACACATACGCACAGGATGAGAGACGATAGAGAGACGATAGAGAGATGATATATTATTGTAAATGGTTAATTGATTATATTAGGCTGCTTTAAAGGAAGGCAACATCGTTATTATCACAAGAAACATAATCTGCATCAGCTGGATCAGTTCCCAAAGACAAAAAAAAAACAGAATGCATTTCGTCTTTCATAAATTCATGCCACTGATACCCAAACAATAAGGAGTCTTTGATGCGGTGCCAATACAGTTCTGCCATCTTGCATTAAATGATCTGCTCGCTTCTCTCCCGTCCACAAAACTAATTATGGAGAGGGACTACGAAGCCAAGAGATAAGAACATCGTCATTGGCAAAAGTAAATATGATGTTTATTTCCACGGCGGACCTGAACAGAACCAAGACACAGCTTTACTCTATCAGCGCAGGAAGGTGGGAGGGGTGGGCTGAGGTTGGGGAGAAAGGGAGAGGGAGGATATGTGGGAAGGAAAGAAAGACAGGGGGAAGGGGGGATAAAGAGAAACAGAGAGAAGGGGTGGAGTAGGGGAAAAGAGAGACCTGTGTGTGTGTTAATGAGTATGTGACTGTGTGTGTGTGTGTGTGTGTGTGTGTGTGTGTGTGTGTGTTAATGAGTCTCTCTCTCTCTCTCTCTCTCTCTCTCTCTCTCTCTCTTTCTCTCTCTGTTCTCTGTCTGCTAGATTAGCCTTGTGTGTTGTTCATAAATGATTCAGTCGTTTTGTGGGTTTAATTAATTCCCTTATTAATAGCCCTACAGTGAGAGCGCTTTGCCATCACTCTCATTGTGATAAGTAGCAGCATGCCACCCTGTCCCCCTATCTGTGTGTGTGTGTGTGTGTGTGTGTGTGTGTGTGTTTGTGTGTGTGTGTGTGTGTGTGTGTGTGTGTGTGTTTGTGAATGTGTGTGTGTGCGTGTATGTGTGTTTGCGCACATGTGTAAGTGTGTGTGTATGTGTGTATGTATGTGAGTGTGTGTGTGTGTGTGTGTGTGTGTGTTTGTGAATGTGTGTGTGTGCGTGTATGTGTGTGTGCTCACATGTGTAAGTGTGTGTGTATGTGTGTATGTATGTGAGTGTGTGTGTGTGTGTGTGTGCGTGTATGTGTGTGTGCACATGCGTGAGTGTGTGTTTATGCGTATGCATGTGTGTGTGTGTTTGCATGTGGGTGTGTGTATGTGTGTTTGCATGTGTGTGTGTGTGTGGGTGTGTGTGTGTGCATGTGTGTATGCATGTGTGTGTGTTAAAAATGCAAAAGGCTGCCGTGATTAATTGCATACACTCTTAAAGGCCTATTAAGCAGCAGCTGTGGCAGTCTGGCCTAATTTCTTGGGGAAGTGCTCAAGACGAGCAGACGAAAAAGCACCACAAGTCTGCAAGTCTGCCAGACACACACACACACACACACACAAGTACGTGTCTACCTCTAACCTGGAGCCAAAAAGCCTTAAACTATTATTTAGTATTATTTAATGAATACTTGTAATATTAAATGATGAAATAAATTGATTTTCAAAAATATAGCAAAAAAAAAATTGTTTTTTATGAAATAACATTAAAAGTCAATACGGGTCATTTTTGACCCATGTTGTGTCTTAGAAGGGGTTTGCATAGCTTGTGTATTAAAGGGTTAAGAACCGGTTCCCAGTGGACCGATTCCTTGGAATCGTTAGCCAAAGTAATTTTCGATTCCGCTAGCGATATTTAAAAAATATATATATATATATTAATCTTTTGATTTTTTTTTCCGATTCCGCTATAGATACTTTAAAAAAATATATTAATTTTTAATTTTTTCAATTTTTTTATTCCTGTATCATGTAAGTGCCGTTTAGGTATGTCACGTTCACGCAGCTTTGTTTTGTTTTAGACTGCAGCCAACATGG
>NC_045163.1:11743381-11770881 GCF_900700415.2 Clupea harengus | reverse complement strand
CACTCGACAACGCGCTCAAACCCACCACCTCTCCCGCCAGAAACCGCAAACCAGTGTCTGGGTCTCCAACCGAGACCGCGGTCTGTGCCTGTGTGAAGAAAGAAGTCATTCAGAGTGCTCTGTCCTCACTCTCCAAGCCCCCTCCCTTTCAGTCTTCCTCTCTCCCTGGCTCAAGCACCTATTCAAACAAATCCACGGTTTTCCCCTCGAGTTGCAAAAATGGAAAATCTAGTTTGGTATGAAAGTTTGGCTGATTGTTCACGTTGTAAAATGAAGTCTTAGCATCCTGCATCCGATGATAAGTAAAATCTCCCCAGCTCTCTAAGCGCCTGCTAACAATGCCTTCATCAAGCATCCTGCTCCTACCACATCATCACAGGTGGCACACCTGTCTCAGGTGCTTAGGAGGTGCCTAGGGATAGGGCCTCCACTGGCTCAGGTCCAGCCCAGTGGATCAAACTTCACTTACTGTAACATACTGCAGTGTCTCTCTGACTGATGGTGCGCAGTCTGATTTATGATTTTGGCATTTGGAAAGAACAAGGTAGGTTGTTTGTAGAATCCCTAAATATTTCATGTCTGTGAATGTGGGTGGTGGTGGTGGGGGTGCAGGGGGTTGTTGTCGGGGCTTCTTGGTGTATTTACTTATTTGGTCGTTTTCATATTGCTGTCTCTTCTCAGAGAATGCAAATCTGACTTTACACTAACCGATATGTGTGACAGACTTCCATAAAGAGCACAGAACGCGTTTGTGTTTTGGTTGCAAAACTAACAGGCGAATTTGCTGTCGAAGGTCAAAGACTACTCAAGCACACGTCCATGATAGTAAACATGTACCCGGCCTTCACTGTGATTCTCTCTAGGCTGCATAAATACAATAATGTCAGTCTGTATGTGTTGAGAGTCTACTTAATTTATATCAACTGCTCTAGATAGAAGCCCAGTTTCCCTTATGAAAAAGCCAAAGAAGCCTTTACAGTTCAGTATTTTTCCTAGAGTGTAGGAACAAATAGTTTGAAGGTTTATTTGACAGTCACAGGAAATAGTAAAGTGAAGCTTTACCGCTGAGGGCGATGGGCGTAGATGGATCTGTTGTTGTTGTTTTGTTTATTATGGGCCCGCATTGTTGTTGTTGTTTTTGGGAGGAAATTCCATCCCTGTGGACCCAAATCCATTTTTGCCATCAGCTTACCTACCGGCTGAGCATTAGAGGATTAGATAAGGTCTAGAGGGGAGCGCGTCTCAATCCCCTGCCCACGGGTCTGTTGACCTAAGCCCATCACCCACTACATCCCACCAGCATTGACCCCAGACCAGACTCATGCCCTGTGACTTTGCAATTCTCAGAGTGCATGTAATCCTATCTTTTGTTTACACTAAACTCCAAAACATTTACACATTTCGTTGCCTCTGTACTTGTACTCTGTGCAATGACAATACATTGAATCTAATCCAAAAAACAGGCAAAAATGATAACATGCTATTGCACGTGAGAAGCTTTGTGATTAGAGATGATAGTATTTTATACTAGAGTCTGGTGAGCAACATGCCATATGTTTCATCTCTATGCTCATGTTTCCTATTGACCACTCTCTATTTTCAGTTACATCAGTAAAATCTCTGATGTGTTGACGCTTAGAAAAGCTCAATCACATTTCTGTTTACGTGGCATAACTGTCAGACCTTATGGTACCATAAATCATCCCCATCCACATATTTGATTGACACTCCTGCTAAGGACTGATTGTAAAGCTGCTGTAAGAGACATTAGCAGTTCATGCTAAGACCAAAGTCTACCCAGTTCTTTCAGTACAAACAAAAACAATTATTGGCAGGCAAGGGTGCCTATCTCACTGCTAATTGGTTTACACATTCCAGTTTGAGCTGAAATAATTTGTTGTTGATAAGCAAGTTAAAGATGAAGTACAAATCTTTAGTGATTGTATGCAGAATGTAAAAAGATATAGCTTGAGCATTCTAAGAAGAACCATGGTAACCGTTATACCAGTATGTGCTGTGGCTGTATTTTACCGTAGAAGACGTGAAGTCACACTGGGGTAGAAGCCCAAAGACAATGAGGACAATCCAAAACTAGTAGAAAAAATATGCACTCAAGGGTAAAGGGAACACTCACACACTTCTCCCTTAGAAGAGTTTTTAAACACTTCCTCCCGCAGCAGTCTGTGCTTCAGCTTTTAAGATGTGTTGTCACATTAGTGCAAAGATGAATTACTCGAGTTAGACCACAAACGTTTTCAGTTCAAGCCTACAGACCTTGAGCAGTTCTGAGAACCCCATTAGTCCTCAAACAGCTCCAGCAGGAGTTAGGGGCACGTGGGCTTTCAGTTTATCTAACGGCAAAACCAGATCGCCTCACTAATTCACCACTTCAGTCGGGGCAGCGGTCAAACTCATTAGCTAAATCAGCTGGGATCAGCTGATTGAAATCAAACCCTGCGTGTAACTGCTGTTCAGAGCAAGTTTTTGAGTCTGAGAGCAGTGGTCTCACCATACTGTGAGATAGAAAACCAAATATTAAAAGGCAAAAAAAGAAGTAAAGCCCCCGAGGGACCCCAGGTATTGGATTTCACATTTCTTGGCTGGATGTAGCAGAAGCTGCAGACTTGGGAGGCACTGCATGCAAACATGATGAGGTTCAAGAAGAAGTTCAGGAGGAGGAGCAGGAAGACAGATCTACTGAGGGGCGTTTGGGGGAGTATCTGCTCCTGGAACTCTGGGTGAACAGTGTGTGTGTGTGTGAGTGTGTTAGTGGATGAGGTTGAATCTGTTATAATTCAGGCCCTTCTCTCTCTCTCTCTCTCTCTCTCTCTCCCTCCCTCACACACACACACACACACACACACACACACATATACACACAGACACACACACACACACACACACACACACACACACACATACAGGAGAGAGTTTCCTGGTTGTGGGGCCTGGGGGCTAGATGCTCAGTACTGGCCCTCCCTCAGTCAGATTCCTGGCGTGAAAAACAAGCCCACTGGATCACAGGCAGCTGGAGGTAAGGAATGAGGGATAAGAAGAAGGAGTAGAGGGAAAGAGGTGAAATCCATACCCTGGATAACAGGTCTTTGTTCTTCCATCTGGGTGCGAGAATGGATGTGGACTGGTAGTGTGTGCGTGTGTGTGCGTGTGTGTGTATACACTTGGGATTCAGTGATAGTGTGTGTGTGTGTGGGGGGGGGGGGGTGTGTGTGTGTGTATATACACTTGTGATTCAGTGATGGTGTGTCTGTTTGTATGTGTGTGTGTGTGTGTGTGTGTGTACGCTTGGGATTCAGTGATAGTGTGTGTGTGTGTGTGTTTGTCTGTGAATTTTCTCCCTTTATTGGCAGTGCTTTGAGTGTTCCACGCTTGGTGAGGCATCAGGACAGAAGCACAGATCTGTGAATAGGCAGCCGACTGAAGAGCCCTCCCCTCAAATGCTAAGGCCACCATTTGTAAAACGATTGCACGGATATGTTGGGGAAAAAAAAGAAACAAGAAAAAAAAAGAAGAGCAATAGACATGTAATGAGGCCAGGGGAAGGCCAGGCAACAAAAATGGAACATGGAGGAATAAAACGAGTGGAAGAATAGAAACAGCAGTATTTGTTTTGCAGCAGAATGACAATATGCACTTCGGAGAGATGACAAGAGAAAGGAAACCTTTGACGGTGTGGTTAAATGAGTGGGTGCCAAGCCTTTGGAGAACATGCGCTGGCAGGAGAATGAATGAATGGAGGATGCTCTTTCACACAAACAAGCACATACAGACACTAATTCAACAAGCAATAACACATGCATGTTCAATAGGAAACACGCGCACAGACTGAGGAGCAGACCCAAACATACATGAGCACACATATGCAATGTGGGCAAACCCACACATAAACAGACACACACACACAAACACATGACAAACATTTAACTAGCAGTCATGCACAAATGGATATGCTCTCAAGGTCAAAGTGAAAAGTATTAGTTCACGCACACAAACACACAAACATACACACACACACACATAAAATCACACACACTCTAGCAGGGGAAAATTGTAATCAAAATCTGTGGCGCTCTCCTCACGTCAAACAGTGGAAGTGAGAAATCAATAGAGGGCACAGGCAAACAGAGAAGCTGTGCCGGCAACTCCAGCTCTATTAATATATAATGATCTTCTCTCCTCACCTCCCTCTCCAGAGGAGAGAGGGAGAGAGAGAGAGAGAGAGAGAGAGGGAGAGAGAGAGAGGGAGAGAGAGGAAAGAAAGAGAGGGGAGAGAGAGGGGTGGAGAGGGGGGAGAGAGAGAGCGAGCAAGAGAGAGAGAAAGAAAGAGAGAGAGGGGTAGAGAGAAAAGGAGGTAGGGACATAGCGAGATGAGGAGTGTGAGACAGTAAGACAGAGAGAGGTAGAGTGAGCGAGAGAGAGAGGGAAGGAGAGAGATGAAGAAGAGGCAGGAAAGGAAAGAGTGATGTGCATGGAGAAAAAGAGGAAGAGAGAGAGAGATGGTGGGAAAGGGAATGAAAGAGGGAGAACAGATCAGGAAGGAAAGTCTCAGGGAGGAGAAGAGAGACGTAAGGAGAGAGAGACGGGATGACAGCTGGAGAGACGAGGGGGGTTGTCAGGAGGGAGTCAGTGGTGTGATCCCTGGGCTTGAGTGGATTCCCCCAGGGATGTACTTCCACTGGGATAGAGGAATAGAGGGAAAGAGAGAGAGGAGGAAGAGGTGGAGGGAGAGGAGGAGAGAGGGAGGGGTGGGATAAAGAAAATCAATGAAAGACTTTCTACTTGTCTTTACTTCACTTTGTGGCTGTCTACAACTCCCTCTCTCTCTCTTTCACACACACACACACACACACACACACACACACACACACACACACACACACACACACACACCCACACACACACACACACACAAACACACACACACACACACACACAAACCCGTACACACACACATACCACATGCCACATGCATACACTCAAACACATACACACACACACATCTCGTATGTACACACACACACACGCCACACGCACACACCACATGCATACACACAGCGACACAGACTCACATACACACCTCTTCACAGACCCCCTGTAGTGCAGAAGCAAGTCCTGGGCAGTGGCCGCGCACACGCGTGCATGTGTGTGTGTGTGTGTGTGTGTGTTTGTGTGTGTGTGTGTGTGTGTGTGTGTGTGTGTGTGTGTGTATGTGTGTGACTGAAGAGATGACATTCAGTAATGGAGGCAATTAGGGTAAGGTAGATAAAATGCTATCACCCCTGTAATGGCCACTGTGGGCGATTAGGGGGCTGGTAATGATGATGATGGAGACACTGATAACAGCGAGCATGATGATGATGATGATGAGGAGGAGGAGGACTACGGTGGTGGTGATGATGATTTTGCCAATCATTAGCATAGCGATGAAGATGACCGGCGTGCGCTTCATTGGCTTTTTTGGGTTGGTCATTAACGTGTCCCACCTAGAGACTCGGTGCCGAGAAGCAGAGATTATAAAGAGCTCAGCTCCTCCTCATTCTTTAGTGAAATGAAGCCCACTGACACACACTCTGTCATCCGTTAGAAAGGAGCACGTCTCTTTTTCAGCAGCGCTTCTTGTGGATTGAAAGAAGAAAGAGAGAAAAGAGTGTGCATTGATGGTCTCAGGAATGAGATGAGGTGTCACTCAAATCAAGTCACCTGCACAGGCGTTTGCTTGTCAGACATTTTAAACTCATGTCTGACATGTTAACAAGTTAAACAATGACCACAAGATTGCATTAATTGTTACATTCAGTGTCCACATGTATCCTTGTCATTCAAGTTATGCTAAGATAGACTGGCACTGACATGGGTCCATATCATTCACAAGGTGAAGAAAAGATGAACTCTAAAGGCTTTTAAAAGAACTAGGTGCCTCTCTTTGGATGTCCTGAGGTATGTGCTTTTACTAGTAATTCATGAATCTGTGCAATGTGCTTATATATAAAAGAACACGTTTCAAAGTGTACTTAGTATCGGTTTAGGGATTAAAGTCACTAAATTGTATTACAGAGCATTTCAATGAGAGGCACATTGTGCTAAAGCCCTTAAGCACATGGAACATATGGAGGAAAACACCTTAAATTCCTTAAATGTCCTTACATTTCCTAACATTTCCTTAAATTCCTGAAATTTCCTTGAAATTTCTTTTCACTTCATTTTCTCTCCTGAAACCATGACATGGACATGGACCTTCTCTCACTTCACATACCTGAGGCAAGTGTTGGAGGACCCTTAATCTGCAGACAGACTTCTTAGTTTCCTTAATCCAGACCGCATTTAATTATCCCTGAATATGCACACAAATCCACTTAATCTCTCCTGTTAAAAATCCCTGAAGAATTAACGGTGTTTATTTCACAGTGTAAGGTCACATACTGAAATATGAAGTGAGATCGAACCTGTTATTGAGAGTAAGTGTGTGTTTGGTCAGATTGTACTGGCTGACCACGGTTAGGCCTTTCTGTATCTCTCCATCTGGCCAGCCCCAAGCAGATGGCTCTCCCCCTAAGAGCTGGGTTCTGCCCAAGGTTTCTCCTATTAAAAGGGAGTTTCCATTGCCACCTATGCTTTAGTGTTTGCTCTAGGAGGTTCAGGCTCTGGGCTCTCTTAAGCGCCTTCAGTCAACTTCAGTCCTTATTGGCAGAACTAAAAAAAGTTGAAGTGAAATTACTTGAATTTAATTGAATTGAGTCTTCACGATCCACTGATGCTTTTTTTGCCGACATTGTTGGTCATTACAGTCACATTACTGTAGCCAGATTAGGGCCGAAATGTTTTTGTTTTAAATGACTATGAAGAGAGGAGTGGTGAGCTGAGGTGGCCAATGAACTGGGGCAAAGCTGTAAGCGTTCCCCAGAGTCTTGTTTCTTTATGTCTCTCGAGGTTCCTGTAGGTTCCTGTGGGTTCCTGTGGGTTGGATGACTGGCTTGATGCACAGGAAGGAGGGAGGAAGGAAAGCTGGGTCCCCGGATTCTCTTTTTGAGGTAGACTTTGCGTTGACCACCAGCATACTTACTGGAGCACACACACACACACTTCTACGGATTATACTTACTGGAACACACACACACACGTTAACGGATTATACTTACTCGAGCACACACATGTCTATGGATTGAACAAGGTCAAATTGAGAAAGATTTCACCAGAAAAAAAGAGAATAAAAACAGCATTCAGGACAAAGGTTCATGTAGTTTTTGTGATTACTGTTACAACCCGAAACAGGATATGGGAGGCGCAGGTCGCATTTCTTCTCAGGCGAGAGGGAGCTGTGGTCCAGCCTTTAGAAGACTGCTGTGGGTTAATCCCAAAAGATTACTGTGGTAACTGGTGTGTTGAGGTTCAGCTTGAGGAGAAACTGTGTGCAGTCTGGCAGAGTTTTAAGAATGATGATGAGAGCTGAGATATTGTGAGTGTGTGTGTGTGTGTGCGCACGTGTGTGTGTGTGCGTGTGTGTGTGTGCGCGCGTGTGTGTGTGATGCAGTGTAAGGTCAGGCCAGGTATTTTCAGATGGAGAAAGTGAGATTGCGAGTGAATTGTTGTGTAAGAGCCTGCACTGAGGCAAGGGCTTGAGGATCAGAGCAATGAAAGGGTTCTCTCATCTGTGTTTTTCCAGCCAGTTCAGGTGCTTCTGTGGCAGTTAGTTCAGCTGCTCAAGAAGTGTTTTGCCACGGCCCCGGGTGGATGGGTGGTCAAAAAAGACGATTCGTTGTGTGTCACCTCTAGATTGAGGAGGGATGCTGTTTTTTCTTCTTTGAACCAGTACCCATGCATGACGCAGTTAGCACGCTTCAGAAGAAAACTGTATTGTTGTCTTTCGCATTCTGTTTCCTCTCTCTGTTACTGTCTCTCTCTATCATTATCCTCCTCTCTTTTGTTTGCTCCCCTCTCTTTCTCCTCTTTTCATCCCTCCCATGATTCCACTCTTCTCTGATTCAGTCAGTTGCTGTCTGTCTCCTGTACTTCTTTTATGCACATGCATCTCTCCCACTCTCTATTCTCTATTTTCTCTTTCTCCTTTTTCTGGCTGGCTGAATTTAGTGAATGGTGTGTGTATGTCTGTGTGTGTATATGTGTATGTTTGTGGGTGTATATATGAACGTGTTTGCACATGTTTGTGTGTGTGTGTGTGTGTGTGTGTGTGTGTGTGTGTGTGTGTGTGTGTGTGTGTGTGTGTGTGTGTGTGTGTGTGTGTGCATGTGTGGGACCAGCTTTGTGTGTCTATGTGCCTCTGCCTCAGTCTGTGAGTGTGTGTGTGTGTGTGTGTGTGTACCTATGCCTTGGTGTGTGAGTGTGTTCAAATGAGTGCAAGCAGTTTTTTTTGTGTGTGTGTGTGTGTGTGTGTGTGTGTGTGTGTGTGTGTGTGTGTGTGTGTGTGTGTGTGCTAAATAAATTGTAATTATCTCCAGGCCCCCCCAGAGCAGAGCTCCAGGACTCACGGCGTTCCGGCTCTTTTTCCCAACGGTGTTCCCTGTCTGGCACACACAAAGGGCACCAGGTAGCCTGGGAATACCCACATAATAGGAACGTGTTCAAATAGCCACATTACAGCTGAAGGCTTGACTGCAGTCATTATTCAACGCAGTGACATTTAAGACAGTCAGAATCGCCTCTCCCCTCCTCTCTCCTTTCTCCTTCTCCCCTCTCCTCTCTCCTCTTTCCTTCTCTCCTCTCCTCTCTCCTCCTCTCCTCCTCTGCTCTCCTTTCTCCTTCTCTCCTCTCCTCTCGCCTTTCCCCTCCTCTCTGGCCCTCTTTTCTCTCCTCCTTCACTCATCTCATCTCTCTTTTTACCCCCATTCTTTATTCCTCTCTGATTCTCTCCTTTCTCTTTTCCTCTCCTATCATCTGTTTTCTTCACTTCTCTCTTCTCTTCTTCTCTCCTCCCATCTCCACTTCTCCTTCTCTTCTTTTCATGTATACACTTTTTATATTGCCAACATTTTCCCCAGTAAAGGAGAATATGAAGCTGTGTCTTGACCTCACTAGTCGTACAAAGACTACATAACTTTTGCTACCTTGGCAGCCAGTGAGTTTCGGGGCTGTGGTTTTCTATGTCTAGACTCTTGTCAATGACACTAGCATCTGGTCAGGTCTGTCTTTGAGCGTGAACAGATATTGCTCCAATTTGGAGTTTGATTTACGACTGCATATTATTCTACTTTGCTGACTTATGGTCGATTTTCCATTAGTCCAATACATCTACTCACTTCTCCAGATAGTCTGATGGCATATTTGGGTGAAGAGCTGGAGTGGACTGAGACTTATTTTGCCTCAGTGCTATCTGAACAAGGCTTTGAGGTTACCAAGATATATGGTACAGTAAACTACACTGTCTTTGTCTCTCTCTCTCTCTCTCTCTCTCTCTCTCTCTCATCCCTACTCTCTGGTTAAATATAATAGAAAGAGCTTGAGGAAGGATATGGAGGACAGGGGAAGAAACAAGGGATCAAGACACAGTAGAGAGAGAGAGAGATGGGGAGAAGGACCGGGCAGAATTTGTCAGGTTTTAATGGCACACACGACACACTGGAACACACACGTGAATATATGTAGGTGACACAGGACACACACTCACACACACACACACGCACACGCAGGCCTGAGGTTGCGGTGAATTTATTCTCTGCCTTTTCCCATCCTGGAACGTCCCTCCTCCAGGACCCCCCAGGAGCAGTGGGCAGCTTGTAAGCGCCGGGGACCAAGTGGAGTGAACTGTCCATCTTTGGTCAGGGATGGACATGTGTTCTGTTCTTCTTGCATGTTTTTCTGTTGGGGTTCTTAGTGGAGGAAACCCCTTGTGAACACGGGGAGAACATGCAAAGTCCACACAGAGAAGGAGAGAGAGTTATGGGGAGAAGGAGAGGGAAAGAGAGAGAAGTATCGAGGGATGGTGACAAGGAGAGGGAAAGAGAGGAAGAGAGATGGGGAGAATGAGGAGAAGAGTGACAGGGAGGATAAAGAGGGACATTGAAAGAGAAGAGGAGGAAGAACAAGGGATCAGCTAGCTCGTTTTTCTGTAAAGTTTCATAATTCTCATCAGGGCTTGTGGCTCTGTGGGTCTCCTGCTGTGCACGATTTTAACTCCGCCAGAGAAACTGCTCCCAGTGGAGACAGGCTCATGCGCACACACACACACACACACACACACACACACACACACACACACACACACACACACACACACACACACAAGTCTATGCTTTCAGACACTCACACACACACTTACTGATATTCACACTTACACATACATACTATAAACATATACAGCACCTTCACTCCCACACGTACACAAGTGAACACACACACACACACACACACACACACACACACTACTGTGTAGTGTTTTGGATGTCCTTGCCACCATCACTGAGAGGGATGCTGTAATAATGCATCATCATCAGTCATCATCATCATTCATCATCATTCATCATCATCATCGTCGTCATCATCATCATTGTCATTGTCATCATAAATAACTTTATTATTTATTCTCCTTCTTCTAATACTTCTTTTCCTTGTTCAACACATTCTTCTTCTCCTCCTCCTCCCCCTCCTTCTCCACCTCCTCCCCCTCCTCCTCCTCCTATTCCAGTGGCTAGTTAGCATCAGCTTCTTAACTCTTAACTTTGGACCTGACAGAGCAGCATGACTGACTGAGAGCTTGATTAAATCTCAGAGCCACACGACTCAGTCTTGATGGACCGTGTGCCTGATGTGCTCCTGTGGAGGCGGTGGAGGCAGGAGAGGACTGTGGGCTTTAGCTCCTAAAACCAACACCGAGGCAGGTCATGGCGCCCGCTAGCCACCAGCAGTGCAGGGCTCTCTCTCACTCATACACACACAGATAGACACACACACACAAACACACACACACACAGATACACACTCACACACAGATACACACACACACACACACGGACACACAGACATGCACACACACAGATACACACACTCACACACACAGACAAGCACACACACAGATACATACACACACACACACACGGACATGCACACTGTTACGTAAAGGGGAGGCCACGCAGAATTTATAATAAGAAGTTATTTATTAAATGAAAAAGGTTATATTTATATAATAAAGGATGCCAAAAGTGTGGTGAAATTCAGTGTTGTGAAAAAGTAACCCAAATGTAATGCAAAGTCAGACCAACGAACAACCAAACGCCAAATGCCGGGAGGACCAGAGCTCTCTCGACTGCCGGCTGGTCAGGGCTTTTGTAGCCCAGCCAATCAAGGACACACCTGTCCCCAATCACCTGCTACAGAGACAGAGAGAGATTGGGAAAAGCATGGAGAGAGAACAGGCATGCCGATATCACAGGGCGGGGCCTAGACCCGCCAGGGTCGTAACAACACACACAGACACGCACACGAACACACACGCACACGCACACGCACACATACGCACACACACACACACACACAAACACACACATATATACACACACACACACGTATGATGTGTAGCACTTCATTTACTGTATGTAACCATGACAAAAGTCATGAAAGAGGTAACAAACCACTGTTTATTGTAGACGCGTATTAATTGTGTTCTACTTTATTTAAAAACAAACAAGAGAGAAACAGATAGATAGATAAATAGATAGATAGAGAGAGGGAGAGGTTTTATCTTGAAACTGACACAGTGAACAGATTGATTCCTGAGAAACTGTCACAATCACAATGCTGAAAGATTGCGTCACTGGGCAACCCCACCACCCCCATTAAACGGTGGAGGAGAAGGAACTCCAAGGGCCTCCTGTCCTCCTCAAACAGCAGTAGTGCGTTTTGGCATCAGTAATGCCCCTTTTGTTCCACTGGTCTTGTGTGCAAGTTCAAATTCCTAATAATGCGTCTGCTTTTTGGCAAAACCCTGACAGGCGTGTGTGTCGCTGGGGTGAGGCCTCTTACATGGCAGAGAGAGAGGTGCATTGTGGGCTTTAGGAGGACCAATTCCAACAGCAGAGGAAGCCAGGCAGAAGAAAAAGAAATGGAGGAGGAAGAAAGAGGGAAGAAAGACAGAAATAGAAACAAGTGGAAAATGGATGCATGAAGAAACACAACAAACAGTGGCAAACACATACACGCATACACATATAGGGAGATGGAGAGACGAGAGGAGAAGCACAGACACATATAGGGAGATGGAGAGGGAGAGACAAGAGGAGAAGCTGTGGTAGCCCAAGCTGCTCCTGGGCTCCCACTTAGTTTGAACACGGGTGAATTCCCTTACCAGGCCTATACAAGGCAGACTTTAGGACCCTGGGGAGGTGTTCTGGGGACTAGGTAGGTCGGGCTTTCCCTAATTGGAAGCTCACCTGCAGATTGTTTGACTAGTTGCTGATTAGTGCCAATCTAGTCAAACAAAAGGGTTTAAATAGTCAGTAAGAAGGACTGACGAGAGCGAGAGCGACAGAGGGGAATGTGCCGGTTGCAAGCCGGAGGGTTTACCCCATTTTCTGTTCATTTCAATACCGTCGTTGTAAGTTTGAAGCCTTAATAAAGGACATGCTTTTGAGTAATTCCCTTGTTGCGTCTTGCTGAGAGCTGGGCTGCGACATATGGTGGAGAATGCGGGCACATTGACCCAGCTAAGTCGCCGAAGAGAGGGGCAAAGTGACCCAGCTGAATGAAGAGAGAAGCAGACTGACTCGGCTTAAGAGAGAAGATGTGGACTATGGATCCGGCGATGGAGGAGGTGTTGGCCACCATCTTGCAGGGGCAGCGGACACTGCAGGGAGCCCTGCTTGAGCTCTGCAGACAGGCATCGGCCGATTCATCTGATGAGGACCAAGATGAGGTTGTGGAGAAGCTGACCCAGGGGGCCAAGGGACTGAAGGTAACTGAAAGGCTTACTGCCATGAATGAAGAAATGCAGCTTGAAGCAGGTTACCAACCGCATGGAGCGGCTAACACGATCCAGGCCTGGGAGGCTCTACCAAAGATGGCCAGGACCAATGAGTGTGTGTTCCTGGGTGAGTTCATCGATGAAGATGACTATGATGATGATGATGTCGTTGGTGATGTCAATTATGAAGGTGATATCGATGATTATGACGATGAAATTGATGATGAGGTTGAAAATGATGATGTCCATGAAAATCATGTCAATGAAGATGATGACTGTGATGAGGAAGATGGTGATGAAGAGTATGAGTGTAAGCTGCGGGACGAGCTGGAGCACATCCGCCTGAAGACCGGCCAGGAGATGGAGAGTCTGCAGCGCGCCTCTAAGGAGATGTATGAGCGGGAGAACTGGAGTTTGCGTGAGATGATGGACAGTGCTGTGCTGGAGAAGGAGAGGGCTGTGAACGCTGAGAAGGAGATGCAGGCCAAACACGACCAGCTGCTTGACCAGCTGAGGCAGCTCCAGGTGGGATCAGACAGTCGTGTGGCAGAGCTGTTGAGCCAGCTGAAGCTGAAGACCTTTGAGTCTGAGCGTGCTCAGATGGTGCAGGAGGAGACAGCCCACTCCCTCAGCCTGTGTCAGATGGAGTGTGAGAAACACCAGAAGAAACTCAAGGTTCTGACTAAGGAGTTTTATGAGCTGCAGTCGTCATCAGAGAAGTGTGTGGTGGAGCTCCAGGCTCAGGTCAGCGAGCAGCAGGTCAAACTGGAGACCTACGAGAGGCTGGAGCAGGAGCTGGACGACGTCACCATGCAAGCGGCAGAGATGGCAAGCGAGAACGAGGCTGAGAGGGTGCTCTTCTCCTACGGCTACGACGCTAATGTGCCCACCACCGCCAAACGGCAACTCAAGCAGAGTGTTCACCTTGCTAGGAGGGTCCTGCAGCTGGAGAAACAGAACACCCACCTACAAAGAGACCTGGAAAAGCAGAGCACCCAGACTGGCAGAGTCTCCAAAGAGCTGGAGGTAGCCAATCAGCTTATCCAGCAAGCCCAGCAGCCCTACAGCTACCTGATTGAGACGGTGAAGCAGAGAGACAGCCAGATCCAGAAACTGAAGGAGCGCATCACCTCACTAGAGGAGGAAGTCAGTGCGCTGAAGGAGAGGACCCTGAAGAAGGCAGAGACGGATGGCAAAGATGTGCCCGAACACGCCATGCTCAAGAGGAAGCGACTCAACGCCATGCCAGATTGCTTCCCTGAGGTGACGCATGTGGAGCTGAGGAAGCTGGAAGCAAAAGCGCATTTGAATAGGCAGCTTGCCTTAAATAGTCAGGAGTTGGCAACTGGGGAGGCGAGAGAAGACGGGGAAACCGAGGGAAGAAGAGACAAACGGCAGGGTAAGTAGATGGCTCCTAAACTGCCACTCTTGTAACCTCTCTGTCGTTCTCAGACCAGGATGGCGCTGTGGAGACCCAGAGGTCCTGTCCTGCCGTCAAGCCTTTTTGGCCTCATCTATCCTGCTGTGGATGTCAGGTCGCGGGAGAGGGATGTGTGGCATATCCCTGGGGGCTTGGCTGCCACACCACAAAATGGCGCCATGCTACAACCTGATGCTAAACTGAATGCTAAAAAGGAGAAAGAGAGGAAGAGAGTCCACGACCGGAAGGGGGAAGGGTACCCCAAAGCCAGAACAAAATGGACAGATGAACTGGTTACCGACACGGAAATACCAAAAGTTTGAGACTGGCTAAGAAGAAGACCCTGTGGTCAGGGGAAAATGGACACTGTATGTTAGATTGAAATTGTGGTGTTTCCCTGTATGTGCTTTTTTGGGTGAAACTTGTGTTTTTAGGTTTAAAGACTTTAATTAAAACCTTCCTTTTAGCCCCCGGGAAGGGCCTGAAGTTAAGGGGGAGGGTGTGTGGTAGCCCAAGCTGCTCTTGGGCTCCCACTTAGTTTGAACACGGGTGAATTCCCTTACCAGGCCTATACAAGGCAGACTTTAGGACCCTGGGGAGGTGTTCTGGGGACTAGGCAGGTCGGGCTTTCCCTAATTGGAAGCTCACCTGCAGATTGTTTGACTAGTTGCTGATTAGTGCCAATCTAGTCAAACAAAAGGGTTTAAATAGTCAGTAAGAAGGACTGACGAGAGCGAGAGAGACAGAGGGGAATGTGCCGGTTGCACTGGGTGCAAGCCGGAGGGTTTACCCCATTTTCTGTTCATTTCAATACCTTTGTTGTAAGTTTGAAGCCTTAATAAAGGACATGCTTTTGAGTAATTCCCTTGTTGCGTCTTGCTGAGAGCTGGGCTGCGACAAAGCACAGACACATATAGGGAGATGGAGAGGGAGAGACAAGAGGAGAAGCACAAAGCTATAGTGACCAAGGGAGATAGGTAGAGGGGTAGACGCAGAAAGACAGAAAAGAAGATTTAGAATTTTTGTAATACACAGGAAACGATGTTAAATTACCTGTGCTATTGGTTGGAGACTTCCCACAGCAGCCAATCCTCTCACTATCGCAAGTACTCACAGGCAGCAACCTAACCTAACCAATTTAACATTTAAAAACAAGTATGTGTGTGTGTGTGAATGTGAGTTTGTGTGTGTGTGTACACGTGTGTGTGCATGTATGAGTGCGTGTTTGTGTGTGTTACTCCTGCAGCCTACTATGAGTCCCACCTGAGGGCCATCACTCTGTTTGAAGTCATTGGTTAAATATACCCAGATGCTCCAGGCGGATCTCTGCTGAGGTCTATCCCAGGCAGAATGCTGCCTCCCCAGCCAGGGCTGTAAAGGGAGGAGGTGGTCTGGAGAGGACAGGATGGCTCTGGTGCTCCATAGGGAGATGGCTGCTGGTGATTTGGATTGGTACTTGCAAGGCACACAAATATACACGTGTGTGTGTGTGTGTGTATGTGCGTGTCTATTTGTGTACACACACACACACACATACAGATCTATACATGGTTCACACAACACACCATACATGTGCAAGTGTGCATACACACATCTGCTCAGGCATAAACACACATGCATGCACACACACACACACACACACACAGTCCTACACCACGCCCCACGTCCCTCTCTCTGCTCCAGTGTACCGTAAAATGAATCACTTCTCAGAAAAATCTGATGCCCTGGACCCCCTTCATTTTCAGTTGCTAGGAAACACCCACCATCTTTGTTTTGTGTTACTTCAGTTTGGACTTGTGTATATGTGGGTGTGTGTGTTTCCGAGAAGCGATTGACCGAACCTGATTTTGTTTTCTTTCATTCATTTAATGCCAGTAATAAGAGGCTTCTGAGAATTCCACAGTAAAGGTTAAGCTTCATTCAAAGTCAGTCTGAAACTGACAACACACTCGGACACACAAACACACACACACACACACACACACACCACAGCAGGGATGAAAAAGTTGTGGTGGAGGAAGAAATAGAGGACTGGAGTATGTCTGAGAGTGTTGGTAAAAACACACAGAAGAGAACAGAATGTGTGAGTGTGTGTAAAAACACACAGTAGAGAAAAGTATGTGTCACGTCCGGCTCACAGACATGACAAATAGAAGTTCACACAGGTTTAAAAGCTAAAACACTAAAGATTTATTAGCAACACTACTAAGAGACACTAATTGTCCAAGCTACGGTGAGGTGTGGCAGTCAGTGAATCAGTAAGCGTTAGCGTGTATGCCTGCATGCTAGGTCAGTAAGTGGAGTGTTGCATCGTGAAAAGTACGCAAAGATGAACAGGGTGCGCGCAGGGAGCGCAGGGAGCGCCGTTTCCCCTTTCTCTCTCGGAATCTCCGTCAGAATCTGCCAATGAATCAGTGGGACGTGTTCTTATAGTACTGGGCCCAGGTGTTCCCAATCACTGATGAGCTGAACACACCTGCTGGGCAGGGGCGGACTGGCCATCGGGGATACCGGGGGAATCCCCGGTGGGCCGACGGGCTTGGGATTGTCCAAAATACCAGCCCAATGTTTTCTCCAATCGGCCCACCCTCTCAGATCGCCGGCAGAATTTGCAGATTCCCTATTACTCAGAACACGTGTTGTTTGCTCTAAGAACTTCACTGAAATTAGAGCACTGACTGAAATTTATAGTCCTCCTCGCGATCTGTATTCACACTCATGGTGCCTATTTTTCGAAAAAAAAATCTGAAGTGTCTTCTGAAATGTGTTCTTACGGACTTAAGTTTAACGTAAGAAAAGATCTCCACCTTATTAATGAACGCCTGAAAATGGGTGAAAAGTACGCAAAGATGAACAGGGTGCGCGCAGGGCGCGCCGTTTCCCCTTTCTCTCTCGGAATCTCCGTCAGAATCTGCCAATGAATCAGTGGGACGTGCTCTTATAGTGCTGGGCCCAGGTGTTCCCAATCACTGATGAGCTGAACACACCTGCTGGGCATCTGCAAGACAAACACACAGACAGACAAACAGCCAGCCCAGGGGCCCGTTCGTCTTAGAGTTGAAGCTAAGTTAATCAATTGGCCTTTTAGCCCGTTAAGATTAGCGAGCTGATTGAGAACAGCAAATATCGGTTCGTTAACGGCTGATCCGCATCCAAATCATGTGGTTAATTTCAACCAGGCCAAAGTTACTGGGGTATTTGCGCGTGCACGTCCTACTTCAAAAGGCAGGAAAGGTCGATCACCAAAACAATGATTTTCTAACGGTATAATGGTTCTAAACTCAAAGAAAATTGCTCTTTTTTTCTCCGCTGGCGAGCAGGAGATGAACATGAACGCTTATGAAGAATACAAGACCATAATCATGGCAAAATTCAACACCGCCACCGCTGTGAGAGCAAGGTGTGTTGGGATGTTTATAGGGTGATATCTATGTATGAATAATTGGTGGCAAGTGTCAACTTGTACAGAGGATCCCTCTACCGGTTCGAAACTACAAGGTTGCTAATTCGAATCCCATCACCTCCTTCCTCGATATAGTTCTACATTTTCTTGTAAGTCGCTTTGAATAAAAGCGTCTGTTAAATGACTAAATGTATTAATAAGAAATGCAATAAATTGAAGCAGTGAAAATAAATTGTCTGTATTTCTCTCTGTTCTTATCATGAGTCCACCTTAATCATTTTCTACAATAATGATATGCTATGGTGTACTAATAACGCTCATATAATTATGAGTGCTTTGTTCTCCGCATCACCGACACTACACAAATGTACCACTCGCAAAAAAGTGCAAGACAGTCAATGTTCGACTGTGGTGTTTGCAATAAATGACTTGAGAAGGTCTTGTAAATGAATGATTCCTTGTCGGCTGAATCGGTAGCGCTCATACAAGAATAATTGATCTTGGCGATTGCAAAGAACTCTCTCCCTCCGCTAATCTTATTAACTATCTAATATCAGTCCTTGGTCAATGGGATCCCTCCTTTTTCCGGGGGTGTGGCAAGCTTATCCAGCTACACTGAAGTTAGCCTGCCCTGGAGCAGGTTAGTGCTAATCGATATGTAACTATGGTGATTTATCAAAAGTTGCTTCCACGAACCAAAAAGAGGGGCGTTTTTTATCTTAGCCTGAAAATTAGCTCGCTAAATCGCTTAGCGAGCTACGACGAATACCCCCCAGCAACCAAAAGAGGCGGGGTCGTCACATATGTGTGAGAGTGTTGGTTAACACAAACAGAAGAGAAGAGTGGAGTATGAGTGAGAGTGTTGGTAAACACAGAAGAGTAGAGTATGAGTAAGAGTGTTGGTAAACACAGAAGAGTAGAGTATGAGTAAGGGAGTAAGAGTGTTGATAATAATCTAGAATCAGTGAAAAACAAACAGAGTCACAAAAGATACGGTGGGGATGGCACGGGCATGTCAGGAGATACAGTTCAGATAAAAGAAAGGAGATCAGAGGAGAAGAATGGAGAGAAGATAAAAAAAGAAAGAAGAGCAGAAGACATCAACTAATTACAAATCTTGAGAATGTAGCAGACACAAGCCGTTTGTCCTCACCATGATTTCACAGACTACCTCTTTCTCTCTCTCTCTCGCACAGTGTATGTATTTTTATGTGGTCCAACAAAAGGAATATTAAAAATCAGAGTCTCTCTTTGTAAATTCAATTCAGATGGAAGCTGCGAGTTGTGCATGGGTGTTGGCTCATTAAAACATATTCTGTCAGGTCGTAAAACTAGCCTGACCCAGGGTCACTACACATGGAGACATAATTAGGTTTTTAAATCCTTTGCGTGTTTGTTTGAGAATAAATGAGTTGAGGGCAACTCTTTGCTGGTTAATGACAGAGACAGTAGAATTTCTTTTGTGCAAGAGGAGCAGAAAAGTGGATACCAGACACATACAAAAAGTGCTAGCAAATGGGGCAAAGCGTGGGCTTGGATTAGAGATTGCTGGCTGATGTTGGAAGGCATTTTCAAGTTCCACTTTTGTATTGTTGTGACTGCTATTTGACCACATGGTCTTGTATTCTGGGTGCGAGTGCATTATTTACTTTATTAAGTTAACAATTCCCTTTGATGATGTGATTGAGGAGGCCTGCAAGAAGCTAAAGTAAAGCTGGTAGCAGAAGCAAGGGAACAAGGTTGGCAAGCGCACACAACCACCAACGACCAGTGGAGACAGGGGTTAGATGCTTTAGGTTGGCAAGCGCACACAACCACCAACGACCAGTGGAGACAGGGGTTAGATGCTTTGTAGTTAAGCTTTTGATTTTCGAGGACGGTCACGCAAAGGAGCGTTAAAGGAGTTGGAGTTGTCTGAAGCTGCTGAAAAAGCGAGCCGCCGGTTATGGCGCTAACAGGCGCTAACAGATTACTTGGGGACATGTGAATTAACCTGTCTTTTGCGAAGAAGCATGTTGTTGCATCACTTATGAGTGCCTAAAGTGACCAGAGCTTCCCTTACCCTAACCCAGGTTCGTAAGCCCAAAAACCCACTTTGGAGGCATTACAAACATGCACCTATTTGGATAGAATGAAGAGTAACACAAAGAACACAACAAGAACATCAGGAATGGATCAAACTGGTTTAACTAGCACTAGCACGGGCATCCTCTCTTTACCCCCTCCCTCTCCCTCTCCCTCTCTCTTTCTCTCTCTCTCTCTCTCTCTCTCTCTCTGTCAGTGCCAACAAGTAAGCGCCATAAGAGCTTAACACAGGGCCCGTTGAGTTCTGAGGTGTACCCAATCAGTGGGGGTTTATTTTCTCAAGGATCTTGATGACGCCGGGCACATTTGAACTCAGGCATTTCATGCTAACACCATTGTTGGGGCAGGCTCAAACAAGGACGGGGAGTGAATAGCCATTTGAAGTGTGTGTGTGTGTGTGTGTGTGTGTGTGTGTGCGTGTGTGTGTGTGTGTGTGTGTGTGTGTGTGTGTGTGTGTGTGTGTGCGCGTGTGTGTGTGTGTGTGTGTGTGTGTGTGTGTGTGTGTGTGTGTGTGTGTAAAGTCTCTCCCGATCCAAGGTTGCATTCTCTTCTTTACATCATCAGCAGCAGTCTTACACAATCAGAAGCACAGTGAAGAGATGAGGCCTTCTCTTCTGTGTCTCTCCGTGGATTAAATTCAATGTGATTTATATAGCGACAATTGTCTCTAGACACTTTACACAGCCCAGAGCCCAAAGCCCTAGAGCATACACAAAGGCGACTTATCTTTTAACAGAAAGGAGCCTTGAGCAGAACCTCAGCTCAAAGGGGGGGACCCATCTCCTTGGGGCCGGCCTGGTAGAGAGATAGAGATAGAAGAAGGAGTTTTTTTTGGGGGGGGGGGGGGGGGGGGGGGCAGGAGAGAAGCAGAAAAGAGAATCAGTAGTCATACACGTATCAGAGTATATCAAATATTATACATACATGATTCCAAGAAACATAAAAGAAAGTATATACATATAATATACAGAATTAATAGTGGATAAAAATAAAGGGAGTCAGCATTCAAAGTATTGGTTGTAGAACAGCTTTTCACTATTATAAGGATAAACAGTTAGAAGGACACTATTATAAGGATAAGCAAAGCAAAGAAGAAAACTATGTCAGTGTTGGCATTTATTTATATATTACAGGTAAATAGGCTGGCTTACATTATGTATTATAAACAGAGTAGACATTGTGCATAATAGTTTAGTAGGAATGGGCAGCTGTAAGCAGAGGGTTTCTGCAGGTAAACCAGGTGGAAAGACTGCAGCAGCATCCCACAGTCTAGAGTAGGAGGGGAAGAAAAGAGACAAAGTGAGTAGATAGAGCTAAGTTGCCACACATGTGTATATGTAATTACAGGTTAGGGTGATCAACAATGTTGTCACAGCCATTAGCATTTGCAGGTAAAGGTCTTACTATATGGGAGAGACATCAGAAATCAGACACACACACACACACACACACACACACACACACACATAACAAATAAACAAACAAATAACTAAATAATGCACTGACAACTATTTAAACATCAAATTCATTATGCTATGGCATGCCACAGGCCATCCGGGGTAGGGGATGGGGGGATGAAGGGGGAGTGATTTATCTGAAGTACGAACCCCAGTTAGGGTAAGGGTAGGAATTGGATACGAACCCCAGTTAGGGTAAGGGTAGGAATTGGATACGAACCCCAGTGAGGGTAAGTTAATCAAAACCAACAATATGCTGTGGTCAGTGTACCACTAAAATGATTTTGAAGCTGTTATTTTAATTTTTGCTTAAGGTTTCTTTAAGAAATCATATTTTATTTGTATGTGTGTGTGTGTGTGTGTGTTTGTGTGTCTGTGTGTCTGTGTTTGTGGTTCTATGTGTTTCTGTCTGAATATGTGTGATACATGTGTGTGTGTGTAAGTGGGAGAGAGAGAGTAAGAGAATGAGATGGGAGTTGTTAGGTATCAGTCCCTTCAGCTTCACCCATAAGACTGCAGGTTTACACTAAGCCTAGATAAACTGGATTTGTATTGAGCGATTAAGACAACCTTATGGGAGAGATGAGATTTTAACTAGCCTGCCAATCCCAATCTCAGCATCAATCTCCCAAAGACTTTCCCGATATAACTCACCATCAGCTTTCAAACAACCCATGACCGTGCAAGTAGACCGAGACATGTTCAGACACACACACACACACACACACACACACACACACACACACACACACACACACACACACACACATACTGCTCACGTAAATAAAACTTCATGCTCAGAAGTCTGTGTGTGTGTTTTTCCTTGTTTTGTTGTCTGAAAGCCTCCACTAGAGATGTTCATTTCCTTCGCCGTCTGTCAGAGGGGACTTTGTTGCGCGTGCTTTCTGTGCTAGCCATCCTCATCTAGCTGTGTCTGGGAGGGCGAATAACAGCTGGGGTGTGGGAGAAGATGGCCGAGTTGTTATCAGACTCTACCCTCTGGGGCAATAAAGAAACAAAACCAAACATGCACTTACACAGACACACAAACACATACACAGCCTCACACACCACACACACATCGTCATTAATAGAAACACACACACAGCCACGTACACTACCATACATCAAAACACACATGCGCCAACACACGCACATACACACACACACACACACACACATACACACACACACACACACACACACACAGACATTTGCATGTGACCACATGTGATTAATGCGCAGACATGTGCAGCAAAGCGTTTAAAAGGCTGTTTGTTTATCGTGTGCTTTAGAAAATACATTCACACACACACAGACAGATGCTCAAGTGGCTTTTTCACTGACCTATGTATCTCCCATCACAAGACGTAGTGACAATGCATTGTGTCAGCCTCTCACATCAGCCACTGCAAGTAAACAAAACACTGATAAAGACCCGCCGTCCACTTCTTGTGCCGTACAGTCACACATCAAAATGCTTATTGTATTTTTACAAGGTATTTAACTTGGAGGCTGTTGCTCCTTACAGTAATGTCTCCTTTTACTGTGTAGTTATTCCTGTCTTTTGGAACACACTTACCTGATATTTCCCCAGCGCATCGTCTTGTGTCACGTCAGTATACTGTTGGCCCTGTGGGTGGGTTTGTGTAAGACTGCTAATGGAAGTGTGACCTCATTAAATACCCTGGTACAGGGCTATGCCACTTCTGCTTTCATCCTCTGCTGATGGCCTTCACGCTGAAACACATTCTTTCATGAATTATTTGTCATGAATGTGACAGATGTATGAAACATTCTACAGTAGTTATTATTTAGTTTAAAGGTTTGAAATTTAAAATGGAGAAACAAGTATTTCAAATGAATTAAAGTGACGCAAAATGGTGGGGGAGTGATGCATAAAAGTTAGTATGAATAAGAGTGATTCACTAATCTGCCAACATAAATCTGAACTCATCAAGGCAGGGCAAGTTTATTTATAGAGTATAGTTATAAGTATAGCAAGTTTATTCATATAGCACAATTCATTCACACCAGTAAGTAAAATTTACAAATTTTCAGATAAAAGAAACGAGTCAAGCAAAAGATTAAAGATGTAGAGTTGAAATCAGTTAAAAGAATATAGAAGAATAAGAGGTTAACTAGAGATGCATTTCTGCAAGAAAATAGTGAAAAGTGTGATTGCTCAACAGCAGCAGGGGCTGGCTAACCCTTGCCCAGCAAATGACAGATCATACAGCCCTAACGCTAATCATTATAATTATATAATCTGGATGGAACATATGAGCCTACAGAACACAGTAGGCTTCATGATAAATTAAATACTATTCAAAAATGCATCTTAATTTGTGATGTGCAATAACCTACATAACTCACCCAGATCAAAGGGGAAACAAATATCTATCCATTTATCAAGGCGTCAAGGTGTCCATTTATTTAGTTCAAGACTGAAGTGTTACAAATTTCTATCCATCCTCCATGCTTTAAGTGTAAAGAATGTTAATGGTATTTAGATTACTTACTAGATCAATGCCACTGAGTCTGCTGGTACAATTGATTGAAATGAAGGTACGCACTAACAGTCTCTCTTGAAAAATCTGAACGTTTTATTGGTTGTAGCAGATTAATCCAACAATACACAGTGAGCATCTAAAGAATCCCACATCTTTGAGAATGAGTCTGATGGTTTATGGTGTAGCCTATGCTGAGTATACCTCAAGAGGTATGTGTCAAAGCTTGACTGTTAAGACAATAAATCTTTATAATAAACTATTTAACCAATTTTAATGGAAGTGAAAAGGCGGTGTATGAAATACTCCATCATGGATTCACTGGGGGTTTAACTGGGGGTTAGCATGGGCTATCTGCAGCAGTTGGATAACAGTTAGCCATGAAGTCTGACGCCAAGCATTTGTGACCACCATATTAGATGTCCTTCAATCATTTTTGTCTGAAACGCGAAGCTTTATGAAGTTCTCTGAAGTGTTTCTCCATTCGTTTCAATGGGGAAAAATGGATGAAAGAGAAAAACAAAAGAATGACTGGGCCTATTCCAAATCTGTGCGCATGCCAGGATCACTCCATGCGGACAGACCTGTGAGTACTGGAATGGCGGCGATATTTCTAAATCTGTAGGATAATATAATAATTATAATAAAATAATACGATAAAATAAGAGCAACACTAAAAAGGATAGAGTGCATTACATCTGCTTCCTGACCAGGTCTGAATCTCTAATCTGGTCTGGATCTAGCCCTGATCTATCTCTAATCTGGTCTGGATTTAGCCCTGATCTATTTCTAATCTGGTCTGTATCTAGCCCTGATCTGTCTCTAATCTGGTCTGGATATGTTTCTAATCTGGTCTGGATCTGTCTCTTATCTGGTCTGGATCTAGCCTTGATATGTGTCTAATCTGGTCCTGGTCTAGCCCTGATCTATCACTAATCTGGTCTGGATTGGTCTCTTATCTGGTCTGGGTCTAGCCCTGATCTGTCCCTGCTCTGGTGCAGATGTGTGTGATCCATGTTAGACCAGAGGCATATCCATGTTAGACCAGAGGCAGACCCGTAGCAGAGTTATCTGCTATCTGGCATAAGATCCTTACAGAAGGCTGTTGTACAAAATGGATGCACGTGTTTCTTGAGCTGTCATGTCCCAAACAAGAGATCTGATAATCACCGAACCTTAACAAAAACTCTCCCTAACAAGATACACATCAGACAGAGACTCCAGAGAACGTCCCTGACAGCCACCCAGCTGGTGGTGTTACATGTGTAGATTCACACTGACTCACTGCTGACTGTGTGTGTGTGTGTGTGTGTGTGTGTGTGTGTGTGTGTGTGTGTGTGTGTGTGTGTGTGTGTGTGTGTGTGTGTGTGTGTGTGTGTGTGTGTGTGTGTGTTGGAGGGGGCTCCGAACTGGCTCCGATTAGAGTCCCATCTGATCCAGAGACACTTTCCACGACATGTTGCCCCACCTCACACACACACACACACACACACACACACACACACACACACACACACACACACACACACACACACACAGACACAGACACACACACACACACACACACACACACACACACATTAACTGTGCTGTAAGCTGCTTTTGATGAAATTGTCTTTTGAGAATGAATAGATTTAAATGTAGGATTCCCACACCTGGACTCATTGTGCAGCAGAGACCATGCTAAGCGCTCACTCTGCATGTGGCCCAGGTCATGGTCAGAGATGGCCCAAATTCAGCAGGGCTGGTCCTGTTCATGGTCAGAGCTGGCCCACATTCACCAGGGCTGGTGCTGGCAGTGTTTCTGCATGCTCTGATCCCATTGCTGACATCTGCTGAGATAAGGCCAAACATGACAATGCATTACCAGACACAGAGGGGATCATAAATACACTGCTACCAGCTGCAGAAACACACTCACACACACACACACACACACACACACACACACACACACACACACACACACACACCACACACACACACACACACACACAGAGAGAGAGAGAGAGAAAGAGAGACAGATACCTCGTTTCCACCGACATGGTGCCGGTGCCGGTGCCTGGAGTTGCTGGGCCCAAAATCGGGCACCACTAACGTCACAGAGGTTATGGGCGGGGCTATCCCACTTGCAACAAAAGTTTTCGCCGCCATTGTTTTTCAGCTGAGCCGTCAAAAGCTGTTACTTTATTTTAACAGACAAGATCATACAATTAAGTTTTAAAACATAATAATAATAATAATAATAATTCATTTAATTTATAGTGCACTATTCTAACATGTCAGAAAAGTCAATACAGCAGTGGACCACCGACGAATCCGATATGCTTATAGCGATTTGGACATCATCTGAAATACAGGATAAATTGGATAAGGCCGTTAGAAAAATCAAAATTTATGAGGAAATACGGAGAGAGTTGGAGATTGGGGGGTTTAAACGAACGACAGACCAAATAACGAATAAATTAAAAAAAAATAAAGAAAGACTACAGAGACTACAAGGCAGAGTCATCTAGAAGTGGTGCTGGACGGATCAGGACCGGTCTTAATATACAGCTCCTGGATAATGTTTTGGGCCGGCGACCAGCAAACGACTTAAACGGAGCTTTGAATTCAGCGACGGCTACCCAGATGCTGGAAAATATGTGTGGCGCCTCCTCATATGAACAAGGTAAGCTTTCATCTATCAAAATGTGTTGTTTTGTCTGCCTAGTATACAGTAACAGTAACTCTAGCACTAGCTGCTAGCTGTCGTGAGCTAGTGCTACAGTTGTTATGGTAACAACTGGTAAGTATGTATCAGTGTAGTAGCTAGTCAACTCCTGTCATGAACTGCATTGCCGCTCGTTTGATGTACGTGAGGAAATATAGAAAACCCGTAGTTGCATCATTAACTGAGACCGTAATGTAGTGCTCGTTTGTATTGTGTGTACTGTAGAAGACGTCGAAAACGGAGACGGAGACGAGTCAGTGGCATCCCCCTCCGGAAATGAAAATGACCCAGAACCCCCTCCACCATCAACAAGTGCTCAGGCAAACACTGGAAGAAGGGGTAAGGAACCATTTATGTGCATTTACACCAGATCATGCTATTGCATATATCCCATATAATCTTAACTACTGAGAAGCAGTGAGTGTGTGAGGGGTGTGTGTGTGTGAGGAGCAGTGAATAGTTTTAAAGAAAGAAATGTACTAATTGTGTTTTATCAGAAGTAAATGTGTCAAAAATGATGGTCAAAATGACATTTCAAAAGTTAAAACTATGATTCTGTGTTTATGTAGGAAAAAGGAAGTCCCAGCAGCAGGACCTACTGCAGTATATGGAATGAGCGGATGAAAAGTTCCTTGAACACAGCCAGAGGCTAACAGACTCATTTTTAAATAGAATGGAGAGCACCAGCAACAATTTATTGGGCCTCCTGGGAAGAATTGTAACTGCAATTGAAAAGGAACAGTAACATTCTCACACACACACACACATAAACTATTTCTTATACACAAATATTTACTACTATTCATAATATATATATTTAAAAACTATTTCTTATACACAAATATTTACTACTATTTATAATATACATATTTATTAACTATTTATACTATATGTCCATTAAGATCTATTGCAAATAAAACTTGGAAAATTGTATTAGTATCATTCTTCTTGGTTGAATTAGCGCATTAAAGCAGCTCGGACATCAGC